>NW_027009271.1:0-49443 GCF_036934945.1 Oncorhynchus masou masou | reverse complement strand
CTACACTGATAATTCACTCTGTGTCTGGTAACTACACTGCTAATTCCCTCTGTCTGGTAACTACACTGCTAATTCCCTCTGTGTCTGGTAACTACACTGCTAATTCCCTCTGTCTGGTAACTACACTGCTAATTCCCTCTGTCTGGTAACTACACTGCTAATTCCCTCTGTCTGGTAACTACACTGATAATTCACTCTGTGTCTGGTAACTACACTGCTCATTCCCTCTGTGTCTGGAAACTACACTGCTAATTCCCTCTGTCTGGTAACTACACTGCTAATTCCCTCTGTCTGGTAGCTACACTGCTAATTCCTTCTGTGTCTGGTAACTACACTGCTAGTTCCCTCTGTCTGGTAACTACACTGATAATTCCCTCTGTGTCTGGTAACTACACTGCTAATTCCCTCTGTCTGGTAACTACACTGCTAATTACCTCTGTCTGGTAACTACACTGCTAATTCCCTCTGTCTGGTAGCTACACTGCTAATTCCTTCTGTGTCTGGTAACTACACTGCTAGTTCCCTCTGTCTGGTAACTACACTGATAATTCCCTCTGTGTCTGGTAACTACACTGCTAATTCCCTCTGTCTGGTAACTACACTGCTAATTACCTCTGTCTGGTAACTACACTGCTAATTCCCTCTGTCTGGTAACTACACTGATAATTCCCTCTGTCTGGTAACTACACTGCTAATTCCCTCTGTCTGGTAACTACACTGCTAATTCCCTCTGTGTCTGGTAACTACACTGCTAATTCCCTCTGTCTGGTAACTACACTGCTAATTCCCTCTGTCTGGTAACTACACTGCTAATTCCCTCTGTCTGGTAACTACACTGCTAATTCCCTCTGTCTGGTAACTACACTTCTAATTCCCCCTGTGTCTGGTAACTACAATGCTAATTCCCTCTGTCTGGTAACTACACTGCTAATTCCCTCTGTGTCTGGTAACTACACTGCTAATTCCCTCTGTCTGGTAACTACACTGCTAATTCCCTCTGTCTGGTAACTACACTGCTAATTCCCTCTGTCTGGTAACTACACTGCTAATTCCCCCTGTGTCTGGTAACTACACTGCTAATTCCCTCTGTCTGGTAACTACACTGCTAATTCCCTCTGTCTGGTAACTACATTGCTAATTCCCTCTGTCTGGTAACTACACTGATAATTCCCTCTGTCTGGTAACTACACTGCTAATTCCCTCTGTCTGGTAACTACACTGCTAATTCCCTCTGTCTGGTAACTACACTGCTAATTCCCTCTGTGTCTGGTAACTACACTGCTAATTCCCTCTGTGTCTGGTAACTACACTGATAATTCCCTCTGTCTGGTAACTACACTGCTAATTCCCTCTGTCTGGTAACTACACTGCTAATTCCCTCTGTCTGGTAACTACACTGCTAATTCCCTCTGTGTCTGGTAACTACACTGCTAATTCCCTCTGTCTGGTAACTACACTGCTAATTCCCTCTGTCTGGTAACTACACTGCTAATTCCCTCTGTCTGGTAACTACACTGCTAATTCCCCCTGTGTCTGGTAACTACACTGCTAATTCCCTCTGTCTGGTAACTACACTGCTAATTCCCTCTGTCTGGTAACTACACTGCTAATTCCCTCTGTCTGGTAACTACACTGATAATTCCCTCTGTCTGGTAACTACACTGCTAATTCCCTCTGTCTGGTAACTACACTGCTAATTCCCTCTGTCTGGTAACTACACTGCTAATTCCCTCTGTGTCTGGTAACTACACTGCTAATTCCCTCTGTGTCTGGTAACTACACTGCTAATTCCCCCTGTGTCTGGTAACTACACTGCTAATTCCCTCTGTGTCTGGTAACTACACTTCTAATTCCCTCTGTGTCATGACCTACAGTCTGTCTTTAGTGGTGGGTAATGACCTACAGTTGCATATTTTTAATACTGAATGTAATCAGGTCTTCAACCAAAACCTAATGTTAGATAAATGGATCCTGAGTTTACAAATATATATGAAAAAAATATAGTCTACTTATTTTATTTATTTAGCAGTTATGCAACCCACAATTCCCGTGTGAAAATGTAATTTCTCTCTTTCACTCAATAACTGGTTGTGGCACCATTAGCTGCGTTGACTGCAACCAAATGCTTCCTGTAGTTGTTAATCAGTCTCTCACATCGCTGTGGAGGAATTTTGGCCCACTCTTGCGTACAGAACTGGTTTAACTCATGACAAATGTGAATTTTGAGGGATGAACTGCTTCTTTGAAATCCTGCCACAACATGCAGAACAATACCGTACTATATACAGGGTCAGTTCCAGTACCATACTATATACAGGGTCAGTACAATACCATACTATATACAGGGTCAGTTCAATACCATATTATATACAGGGTCAGTTCCAGTACAATACTATATACAGGGTCAGTACAATACCATACTATATACAGGGTCAGTTCAATACCATACTATATACAGGGTCAGTTCAATACCATACTATATACAGGGTCAGTTCAATACCATAATATATACAGGGTCAGTTCAATACCATACTATATACAGGGTCAGTTCAATACCATACTATATACAGGGTCAGTTCAGTACCATACTATATACAGGTTCAGTACCATACTATATACAGGGTCAGTTCAATACCATACTATATACAGGGTCAGTTCAATACCATAATATATACAGGATCAGTTCAATACCATACTATATACAGGGTCAGTTCAATACCATACTATATACAGGGTCAGTTCAATACCATACTATATACAGGGTCAGTTCAGTACCATACTATATACAGGGTCAGTTCAATAACATACTATATACAGGGTCAGTTCAATACCATAATATATACAGGGTCAGTTCAATACCATACTATATACAGGGTCAGTTCAATACCATACTATATACAGGGTCAGTTCAGTACCATACTATATACAGGGTCAGTTCAATACCATACTATATACAGGGTCAGTTCAGTACCATACTATATACAGGGTCAGTTCAATACTGTACTATATACAGGGTCAGTTCAGTACCATACTATATACAGGGTCAGTTCAATACCGTACTATATACAGGGTCAGTTCAATACCATACTATATACAGGGTCAGTTCAATACCATACTATATACAGGGTCAGTTCAATACCATACTATATAGAGGGTCAGTTCAATACCATACTATATACAGGGTCAGTTCAGTACCATAATATATACAGGGTCAGTTCAATACCATACTATATACAGGGTCAGTTCAATACCGTACTATATACAGGGTCAGTTCAATACCATACTATATACAGGGTCAGTACAATACCATACTATATACAGGGTCAGTTCAATACTATACTATATACAGGGTCAGTTCAATACCATATACAGGGTCAGTTCAATACTATATACAGGGTCAGTACAATACCATACTATATACAGGGTCAGTTCAATACTATACTATATACAGGGTCAGTTCAATACCATATACAGGGTCAGTTCAATACTATATACAGGGTCAGTTCAATACCATACTATATACAGGGTCAGTTCAATACCATACTATATACAGGGTCAGTTCAATACCATACTATATACAGGGTCAGTTCAATACTATATACAGGGTCAGTTCAATACTATATACAGGGTCAGTTCAATACCATACTATATACAGGGTCAGTTCAATACCATACTATATACAATGTCAGTTCAGTACCATACTATATACAGGTTCAATACCATACTATATACATTTTCAATACCATACTATATACAGGTTCAATACCATACTATATACAGGGTCAGTTCAATACCATACTATATACAGGGTCAGTTCAATACCGTACTATATACAGGGTCAGTTCAGTACCATACTATATACAGGGTCAGTTCAATACTATATACAGGGTCAGTTCAATATTATATACAGGGTCAGTTCAATACTATATACAGGGTCAGTTCAATACCATACTATATACAGGTTCAGTACCATACTATATACAGGGTCAGTTCAATATTATATACAGGGTCAGTTCAATACCATATTATATACAGGGTCAGTTCAATACCATATTATATACAGGGTCAGTTAAATACCATACTATATATACAGGGTCAGTTCAATACCATATTATATACAGGGTCAGTTCAGTACCATACTATATACAGGGTCAGTTCAATACCATACTATATATACAGGGTCAGTTCAATACCATATTATATACAGGGTCAGTTCAATACCATACTATATACAGGGTCAGTTTAATACCATACTATATACAGGGTCAGTTCAATACCATACTATATACAGGGTCAGTTCAGCACCATACTATATACAGGGTCAGTTCAATACTATACTATATACAGGGTCAGTTCAATACCATATACAGGGTCAGTTCAATACTATATACAGGGTCAGTTCAATACCATACTATATACAGGTTCAGTACCATACTATATACAGGGTCAGTTCAATACCATACTATATACAGGTTCAGTACCATACTATATACAGGGTCAGTTCAATATTATATACAGGGTCAGTTCAATACCATATTATATACAGGGTCAGTTCAATACCATACTATATACAGGGTCAGTTCAGTACCATACTATATACAGGGTCAGTTCTGTACCATACTATATACAGGGTCAGTTCAATACCATACTATATACAGGGTCAGTTCAATACCATACTATATACAGGGTCAGTTCAATACCATACTATATACAGGGTCAGTTCAGCACCATACTATATACAGGGTCAGTTCAGCACCATACTATATACAGGGTCAGTTTAGTTCCATACTATATACAGGGTCAGTTCAATACCATACTATATACAGGGTCAGTTCAATACCATACTATGTACAGGGTCAGTTCAGCACCATACTATATACAGGGTCAGTTCAGCACCATACTATATACAGGGTCAGTTTAGTTCCATACTATATACAGGGTCAGTTCAATACCATACTATATACAGGGTCAGTTCAATACCATACTATATACAGGGTCAGTTCAGCACCATACTATATACAGGGTCAGTTCAATACTATATACAGGGTCAGTTCAATACCATACTATATACAGGGTCAGTTCAATACCATACTATATACAGGGTCAGTTCAATACTATATACGGGGTCAGTTCAATACCATATTATATACAGGGTCAGTTCAATACCATACTATATACAGGGTCAGTTCAGCACCATACTATATACAGGGTCAGTTCAGTACCATACTATATACAGGGTCAGTTCAGTACCATACTATATACAGGGTCAGTTCAATACCATAATATATACAGGGTCCAACCAGCCAGTCAAAATGCTCTCAATGGTACAGCTGTATAACGTTTTGAGGATTTGAGGGCCCATACCAAACTTTTTCAATCCCCCGATGGGGGAAGAGGCACTGTCACGCGTTCTTCATGACTGTATGTGTTATGAACTTGAGTGAAGACCCAAAAGCGGTTTTAACAGAAAACAGAGTTCTTTAATGAAAAACAGGAATGGCATAAATCCTCTTCCAACATAGTCAATGGAACAAAAGAACGTAGTATAATGCAGGATGCACCTGCCAGGCAGACTCCGACAGGATAGGACAAGGTGGAAGCAAATGGGACGACAGCTTGCTTCTGGCATCAAAAAACACAAACAAGAATCAGACACTGAAAGTAGCAGGAACAGAGAGAGAAATAGAGACCTAATCAGAGGGGGAAGAGAGAACAGGTGGGGAAAGAGAGAATGAGCTAGTTAGGGGAAATGTAGAACAGCTGAAGGATGAGAGACAGAGAAGGTAACCTAAAAAGACCAGCAGAGAGAGACAGAGTGAAGAGAAAGGACAGGAACAGACATAACAAGACATGACAGTATGTGTGTGTTTGGACGATTTTAAGTCTATAGTGCTTTGGACACCAAGGAACTTGAAGCTCTCGACCTGCTCAACTGCGGCCCCGTCGATGTGGATAGCGACGTGCTCCGATCTAGTTGTCGTGTCCAGCACAGCACAGAGACAGCCTTAGTTAAAGAGGTAAATGATCTTAGAGCCAACACAGATGCCAAACAGCTCTCTGTCCTTGTACTCTTAGATTTAAGTGCTGCATTTGACACTGTTGACCGTCATACTGGACAGACTGGAGATGTCACATCCTGACCTTAGTTCCTTTTTTATGTCTCTGTTTTAGGTTGGTCAGGGCGTGAGTTGGGGTGGGCACTCTATGTTTTGTGTTCTACGTTTTCCATTTCTATGTGTTTGGCCTGATATGATTCCCAATCAGAGGCAGCTGGCAATCATTGTCTCTGATTGAGAACCATATTTAGGCAGCCTGTTTTTCCCACTTGAGTTGTGGGTTGTTTTCTGTGTCTGTGTTTATCATACAGAACTGTTTCCCCACTATGGGTTGTGGGTAGTTGTTTTCTGTGTCGGTGTTTACCAACTCTCTTTGTTGTGGTCGGTCATTTCGTGATCTGTTTATTTTATTAAACATCATGAACACTTACGACGCTGCACCTTGGTCCTCACCTTCTTCCACCAATGACAACCTATACAGGAGAGGTGGATTGGTCTCTCCAGTCCAGACCTATTTAACCGGTCGAGAGTTTTTTGCCAACCTTGGTGAACATAACTCAGAGAGAATGCATATCACGTGGCGTTCCACAAGGTTATATTTTGGGTCCGGTGCTGTTCAGTTTATATATGTTACCCCTTGGCAGTGTTATCAGAGAGCACAGGATTGATTTTCAATGCTACGCAGACGATACACAACTGTACATTTCTGTGTCAACAGAGTATTTTAGCTCAAGGATAAATGATTAGACTATATTAGTGATTTAAATGCTTGGACGTTCTCCAGCTAAATCCAGACTAGACAGAGGTACTTATTGTTGGTGTCAAGGCACAGAGAGAGAGTCTCGTCGCACATTTTAATTCACGGGCAATAAAGGTAAACAACCTAGGTGTTATTTTAGATTCTGAAATAAATGTTGAATCACACACTAGGAATGTGACCAGAATCTAGCTTTTTACCACCTGTTTTTAAATCAATCCACAATTGTGCACCCTAATACATGTCAGACATGCTTTTCAGTTATGTAGCCAGTAGGTTCCCTTAGGTCCTCTGGCACTGGTTTTTAACTATCCCAAAGCCAACATGGAGAGACAGCCTTTAGTTATTATGCCCCCAGCCTCTGGAATAGCCTGCCAGGGAACCTGAGGGGGGCCTAAACTGTGGACGATATTTAAAACACATTTTTAGCTTTGCTTTTCCTCAGTCTGCTTTTTAGTTGTTCAGTTCTTGTAAATGTTTTATTTTTTATCTGATGTTTGTTGTCTAGTAGATATTTCAGCTGTTAGAACCACAAGCAGGAAAACATCTTAAAGGGAAAATCTGCGTTTGGTACATTTTTGGACTTCTAAATTAATGATATATACCCATTCATTCTTGAAGTAAATGCCTCAGGAGCTTAGTTCAACGTACCCCATTAGAACCCCATTTGAACCCAAAATACAAGCTAGTTTTACTCCATTGTTTGTAAACAATGTATTTGTTAAGAAACTCTGTATAGCCTCAACATGGCTACAACTCTAATTTCATGGATGGTCAGTCCTTGCATCCAAAGCTCACTTTATGAATTTGTGTGGTTTCATTTCTTCAGCTCAATCCCTCAGCTGTTTACCAAAGAAAGTGATGGGAGAACGTTTAGTTATTTGATTCCCAGATTGCCCCTTTAAGGATAATGGGATAGTGATGCTCATAGGGAAAGAGGGATCAGTGTTTGCGGAAATGTTTTTTTATTTGATTCCTTATTTCCGCTTTGTGTGTTTGATATTTGGGTTTGTGACAGTTTCTCACACCTGTTCCCGCTGCCTGTCTACATCTTCAAGGAGGCCTTTGCTCATTCTAAAGATATGAAATGAATGTGACCTATAGTTCACTGGTGCTGAATAATAAGATCTGTGGAGGAAAACTATGGACTGTAAAATGTAAGGGACTTCCTGTGGGAAAACACAAGACATTAAAGAGCCTCTAGAAAGGTTTGAATGCCTTGCTCTCCTTGGCTGTTCCTTTTAATGTACATTCAAATGGAGTGTGTTTGTCTGTGGTGAGATTCAAACACGTTACCACTAGATCATTACACTAGATGTTTATGTTATACTTCCACCTCGACCAACCACCCTCCTTTCAGTTTTGCCTTAAATAACCATCTGTCTTATGTGACCATATCAAACGTAACATATACTAATTTAAATGTTCTGTATTTACGTTTACTAAGTTTCATCTAGTCTAGTCATGTAACCTAACATAAACATATCATACTATATAAAAGGAGTGGCACAGATTTAAGTAAACTATAATGTGTTTTGCTTGGGTTATAGACTCTCTCTATGTCATGTGGTCTGCACATCAGCCAGGCTTGGAGTCCACAACCAAAACTTACCCCCACAGTTCACACCCATGTTATCTGATCTGAGCTCACTATGCAACAGTTGTGTGCAGCGATGCAGTTGAACAGGTTCTTGTTCCAAGGAATAGAAAGCAGGTAGTTTGATCACATCACAATAGTTTGATCACAGAACACTAGTACATTTATCAGACTGCAGTGCCTCAATAGGACTGATTCAACCAGGTAAATGGATCAGCTACTTGTCTTTTGAAATGTCTTATACTATATTATCCGTTGTTATTGTAGAAGTGATGCTTCAGTATTGCTTTGCTGGTTTCAAGTTATGTTAGTCTTTGTCTTTATGATGAATCTAATTGTCTTTTTCAGGGATGAAGGTGACTCAGCTAGACTGTCTGTGTGTGATTCTTCTATATCTCCTACACACAGCAGGCTCTGGTACAGTACAATACACATTTAATATCTCACTGCCTTCAATACCTCTGTGTGTGTGATTTAATATGATCTCATTGTGTCTTTAGTCACTATTGTGGTCTTAAGGGTTCTACACAGTCTAATCAAACAGAGCCGAATGAGGTCCTTTTGCTTCTCTGTCTACATAGTTCTACTACTATTGTCCGTCAGCTCCATTGTGTAAACTGTGGAGATCCCTTTAGGGTGTCTGGCCTAAGGAGATTTCCTCTCCTAGTCTAATTTCCTTCATCTTTCTGGTGTGTGTGTGATTAATATTATCTCATTGTGTCTTTAGTTGCTTGTGTAGTTTTAGCGTTCATAACCTAAGGTGGATTCCTCTCCTAGTCTCCTTTCCTTCCTCTGCACTTCCTAAACTAATGGCGATTCCAACTCTTCTGTAGGCCTCCACCCTATAGTACTACTATATATCCTACAGTGTATAGTACTACTATATATCCTACAGTGTATAGTACTACTGTGTATAGTACTACAGTGTATAGTACTACTATATATACTACAGTGTCTAGTACTACTATATATACACTACAGTGTATAGTACTACTATATATCCTACAGTGTATAGTACCACTATATATACTAGTGTCTAGTACTACTATATATACTACAGTGTCTAGTACTACTATATATACTACAGTGTCTAGTACTACTATATATACTACAGTGTCTAATACTACTATATATACTACAGTGTCCAGTACTACTATAAATACTACAGTGTCTAGTACTACTATATATACTACAGTGTCTAGTACTACTATATATACTACAGTGTCTAGTACTACTATATATACTACAGTGTCTAGTACTACTATAAATACTACAGTGTCTAGTACCACTATATATACTACAGTGTCTAGTACTACTATATATACTACAGTGTCTAGTACCACTATATATACTACAGTGTCTAGTACTACTATATACACTACAGTGTCTAGTACTACTATATATACTACAGTGTCTAGTATTACTATAAATACTACAGTGTCTAGTACTACTATATGTACTACTATATATACTACAGTGTCTAGTACCACTATATATACTACAGTGTCTAGTACCACTATATATACTACAGTGTCTAGTACCACTATATATACTACAGTGTCTAGTACTACTATATACACTACAGTGTCTAGTATTACTATAAATACTACAGTGTCTAGTACTACTATATGTACTACTATATATACTACAGTGTCTAGTACCACTATATATACTACAGTGTCTAGTACCACTATATATACTACAGTGTCTAGTACCACTATATATACTACAGTGTCTAGTACTACTATATACACTACAGTGTCTAGTACTACTCTATATACTACAGTGTCTAGTACTACTATATATACTACAGTGTCTAGTACTACTATATATACTACAGTGTCTAGTACTACTCTATATACTACAGTGTCTAGTACCACTATATATACTACAGTGTCTAGTACCACTATATATACTACAGTGTCTAGTACTACTATATATATTACAGTGTCTAGTACTACTATATATACCACAGTGTCTAGTACTACTATATATACTACAGTGTATTTCAGATCAGTGCAGATGAGAGAGGAAACCACTAAACTATTGAAACTGTTAATATGTCTTTTCTCTTCAGAGAAGTTTGAGGTTCTTGGTCCAACTGATCCCATTGTTGCTGTAGCTGGTGATGACATCATTCTGCCCTGTTACCTCAAACCCAACATCAGCGCTGAGGACATGACAGTGGACTGGCTGAACCTGGACTTCTTAGACGGTCGTGTTTTTCGTTACCAAAACCACAGAATCATACCAGTTGATCAGATTCCCTACTATAGAGGAAGAACTTCACTGTTTGAAGAGGAACTGTGGAGGGGAAACACCTCTTTGAAACTGACCAGGGTACAAGGCACTGATGAGGGACATTACAAATGTTTTATTAAGGCAAAGAGCTGGTATGATGATTTCACTATTCAAGTCCTCGTTAAAGGTGAGGTTTATTTTCATGTTAATGTAATAATCTAACTACAGTAGAATGACATCACCTCGTTCCTTCATATTACTGGATACAGTATGTGTCTATTTGTTCACAGCCTGTCACCAGGTAACATCCAGTCTGTCTGTGTGTCTGTAGCTGTAGGATCCAAGCCAGTGGTGTCCATTGTGGGACACAGAGAGGGAGGGATGGGTCTGCTGTGTGAATCAGAAGGCTGGCACCCTGAGCCTGAGCTGGTGTGGCTGGACAGTAAAGGAGTCCATCTCTCTGCTGGTCCTCCTGAGATACACAGAAGTTTCAAGGGATTCTACAGAGTCAAACAACATGTCATTGTCCAGGAGACTGACACCAACCGCTTTACCTGCAGAGTCCAACAGAGCAGGATCAATGAGAAGATGGAGACAGAGATTCACCTCCCTAGTGATTAACAACATAATATTATTTAGACATGAAACACTTGAGATATCGATGTGTTATTTTAAAGTATATGTTTTAACCAAAGGCTTTGAGATGACAATACAAAAGATTAGTGTTTATTATGATACAATCTACTGCTGTGTGGTAGTATTAGTACCAAACCCTGTTGTTGATGCGTGGTAGTATTAGTACCAACACGGTTGTTGATGTGTGGTAGTATTAGTACCAAACCCCGTTGTTGATGTGTGGTAGTATTAGTACCAACCCTGTTGTTGATGCGTGGTAGTATTAGTACCAACCCTGTTGTTGATGTGTGGTAGTATTAGTACCAACCCTGTTGTTGATGTGTGGTAGTATTAGTACCAACACGGTTGTTGATGTGTGGCAGTATTAGTACCAAACCCCGTTGTTGATGTGTGGTAGTATTAGTACCAAACCCTGTTGTTGATGTGTGGTAGTATTAGTACCAACCCTGTTGTTGATGCGTGGTAGTATTAGTACCAACACGGTTGTTGATGTGTGGCAGTATTAGTACCAAACCCCGTTGTTGAAGTGTGGTATTATTAGTACCAAACCCTGTTGTTGATGTGTAATGATGTGTGGTAGTATTAGTACCAAACCCTGTTGTTGATGTGTATTAATGTGTGGCAGTATTAGTACCAAACCCTGTTGTTGATGTGCAATGATGTGTGGTAGTATTAATACCAAACCCTGTTGTTGATGTGTGGTAGTATTAGTACCAAAACATGTTGATGTGTGGTAGTATTAGTACCAAACCCTGTTGTTGATGTGTAATGATGTGTGGTAGTATTAGTACCAAACCATGTTGATGTGTAGTAGTATTAGTACCAAACCCTGTTGTTGATGTGTGGCAGTACTAGTACCAACCCCTGTTGTTGATGTGTGGTAGTATTAGTACCAAACCCTGTTGTTGATTTGTGTGGTAGTATTAGTACCAAAACCTGTTGATGTGTGTGGTAGTGTTAGTAGTACCAACCCCTGTTGTTGATGTGTGGTAGTATTAGTACCAAACACTGTTGTTGATGTGTGGTAGTATTAGTACCAAACCCTGTTGTTGATGTGTGATAGTACTAGTACCAAACCCTGTTGTTGATGTGTGGCAGTATTAGTACCAAACCTTGTTGTTGATGTGTAATGATGTGTGGTAGTATTAGTACCAAACCTAGTTGTTGATGTGTGGCAGTATTAGTACCAAACCCTGTTGTTGATGTGTAATGATGTGTGTTAGTATTACTACCAAACCCTGTTGTTGATGTGTGGTAGTATTAGTACCAAACCCTGTTGTTGATGTGTGATAGTACTAGTACCAAACCCTGTTGTTGATGTGTGGCAGTATTAGTACCAAGCCCTGTTGTTGATGTGTAATGCTGTGTGGTAGTATTAGTACCAAACCCTGTTGATGTGTGGTAGTATTAGTACCAAACCTTGTTGTTGATGTGTGGTAGTATTAGTACCAAGCCCTGTTGTTGATGTGTGTGGTAGTATTAGTACCAAACCCTGTTGATGTGTGGTAGTATCAGTACCAAACCCTGTTGTTGATGTGTAATGATGTGTGGTAGTATTAGTACCAAACCCTGTTGTTGATGTGTGGTAGTATTAGTACCCAACCCTGTTGTTGATGTGTAATGATGTGTGGTAGTATTAGTAACAGACCCTGTTGTTGATGTGTGTGGTATTATTAGTACCAAACCCTGTTGTTGATGTGTAATGATGTGTGTGTGGTAGTATTAGTACCAAACCCTGTTGTTGATGTGTAATGATGTGTGGTAGTATTAGTACCAAACCCTGTTGTTGATGTGTGGTAGTATTAGTACAAAACCCTGTTGTTGATGTGTGGTAGTATTAGTACCAAACCCTGTTGTTGATGTGTGGTAGTATTAGTAGCAAACCCTGTTGTTGATGTGTGTGGTAGTATTAGTACCAAACCCTGTTGTTGATGTGTATTAATGTGTGGTAGTATTAGTACCAAACCCTGTTGTTGGTGTGTAATGATGTGTAGTAGTATTAGTACCAAACCCTGTTGTTGATGTGTAATGATGTGTGGTAGTATTAGTACCAAACCCTGTTGTTGATGTGTGGTAGTATTGGTAGCAAACCCTGTTGTTGATGTGTGTGGTAGTAATAGTACCAAACCCTGTTGTTGTGTAATGATGTGTGGCAGTATTAGTACCAAACCCTGTTGTTGATGTGTAATGATGTGTAGTAGTATTAGTACCAAACCCTGTTGTTGATGTGTAATGATGTGTGGTAGTATTAGTACCAAACCCTGTTGTTGATGTGTGGTAGTATTAGCACCAAACCCTGTTGTTGATGTGTGGTAGTATTAGTACCAAACCCTGTTGTTGATGTGTATTAATGTGTGGTAGTATTAGTACCAAACCCTGTTGTTGATGTGTAATGAAGTGTGGTAGTATTAGTACCAAACCCTGTTGTTAATTTGTGTGGTAGTATTAGTACCAAACCCTGTTGATGTGTTGTAGAATTAGTACCAAACCCTGTTGTTGATGTGTGGCAGTATTAGTACCAAACCCTGTTGTTGATGTGTAATGATGTGTGGTAGTATTAGTACCAAACCCTGTTGTTGATGTGTAATGATGTGTGGTAGTATTAGTACCAAACCCTGTTGTTGATGTGTGGTAGTATTAGTACCAAACCCTGTTGTTGATGTGTGATAGTAATTAGTATCCAACCCTGTTGTTGATGTGTATTAATGTGTGGTAGTATTAGTACCAACCCTGTTGTTGATGTGTGGTAGTATTAGTACCAAACCCTGTTGATGTGTGGTAGTATTAGTACCAAACCTTGTTGTTGATGTGTGGCAGTATTAGTACCAAACCCTGTTGTTGATGTGTGGTAGAATTAGTACCAAACCCTGTTGTTGATGTGTGATGATGTGTGGTAGTATTAGTACCAAACCCTGTTGTTGATGTGTGGTAGTATTGGTACCAAACCCTGTTGTTGATGTGTAATGATGTGTGGTAGTATTAGTACCAAACCCTGTTGTTGATGTGTAATGATGTGTGGTATTATTAGTACCAAACCCTGTTGTTGATGTGTAATGATGTGTGTGTGGTAGTATTAGTACCAAACCCTGTTGTTGATGTGTGGTAGTATTGGTAGCAAACCCTGTTGTTGATGTGTGTGGTAGTAATAGTACCAAACCCTGTTGTTGTGTAATGATGTGTGGCAGTATTAGTACCAAACCCTGTTGTTGATGTGTAATGATGTGTAGTAGTATTAGTACCAAACCCTGTTGTTGATGTGTAATGATGTGTGGTAGTATTAGTACCAAACCCTGTTGTTGATGTGTGGTAGTATTAGCACCAAACCCTGTTGTTGATGTGTGGTAGTATTAGTACCAAACCCTGTTGTTGATGTGTATTAATGTGTGGTAGTATTAGTACCAAACCCTGTTGTTGATGTGTAATGAAGTGTGGTAGTATTAGTACCAAACCCTGTTGTTAATTTGTGTGGTAGTATTAGTACCAAACCCTGTTGATGTGTTGTAGAATTAGTACCAAACCCTGTTGTTGATGTGTGGCAGTATTAGTACCAAACCCTGTTGTTGATGTGTAATGATGTGTGGTAGTATTAGTACCAAACCCTGTTGTTGATGTGTAATGATGTGTGGTAGTATTAGTACCAAACCCTGTTGTTGATGTGTGGTAGTATTAGTACCAAACCCTGTTGTTGATGTGTGATAGTAATTAGTATCCAACCCTGTTGTTGATGTGTATTAATGTGTGGTAGTATTAGTACCAACCCTGTTGTTGATGTGTGGTAGTATTAGTACCAAACCCTGTTGATGTGTGGTAGTATTAGTACCAAACCTTGTTGTTGATGTGTGGCAGTATTAGTACCAAACCCTGTTGTTGATGTGTGGTAGAATTAGTACCAAACCCTGTTGTTGATGTGTGGTAGAATTAGTACTAAACCCTGTTGTTGATGTGTGGCAGTATTAGTACCAAACCCTGTTGTTGATGTGTACTGATGTGTAGTAGTATTAGTACCAAACCCTGTTGTTGATGTGTGGTAGTATTAGTACCAAACCCTGTTGATGTGTGGTAGTATTAGTACCAGACCCTGTTGTTGATGTGTGGCAGTATTAGTACCAGACCCTGTTGTTGATGTGTAATGATGTGTTTGGCAGTATTAGTACCAAACCCTGTTGTTGATGTGTAATGATGTGTTTGGTAGTATGAGTACCAAACCCTGTTGTTGATGTGTAATGATGTGTTTGGTAGTATTAGTACCAAACCCTGTTGTTGATGTGTAATGATGTGTGGTAGTATTAGTACCCAACCCTGTTGTTTATGTGTGGTAGTATTGGTACCAAACCCTGTTGTTGATGTGTAATGATGTGTGGTAGTATTAGTACCAAACCCTGTTGTTGATGTGTGGTAGTATTAGTACCCAACCCTGTTGTTGATGTGTAATAGTATTGGTACCAAACCCTGTTGTTGATGTGTAATGATGTGTGGTAGTATTAGTACCCAACCCTGTTGTTGATGTGTGGTAGTATTGGTACCAAACCCTGTTGTTGATGTGTAATGATGTGTGGTAGTATTAGTACCCAACCCTGTTGTTGATGTGTGGTAGTATTGGTACCATACCCTGTTGTTGATGTGTAATGATGTGTGGTAGTATTAGTACCAAACCCTGTTGTTGATGTGTGGTAGTATTGGTACCAAACCCTGTTGTTGATGTGTAATGATGTGTGGTAGTATTAGTACCAAACCCTGTTGTTGATGTGTAATGATGTGTGGTATTATTAGTACCAAACCCTGTTGTTGATGTGTAATGATGTGTGTGTGGTAGTATTAGTACCAAACCCTGTTGTTGATGTGTGGTAGTATTGGTAGCAAACCCTGTTGTTGATGTGTGTGGTAGTAATAGTACCAAACCCTGTTGTTGTGTAATGATGTGTGGCAGTATTAGTACCAAACCCTGTTGTTGATGTGTAATGATGTGTAGTAGTATTAGTACCAAACCCTGTTGTTGATGTGTAATGATGTGTGGTAGTATTAGTACCAAACCCTGTTGTTGATGTGTGGTAGTATTAGCACCAAACCCTGTTGTTGATGTGTGGTAGTATTAGTACCAAACCCTGTTGTTGATGTGTATTAATGTGTGGTAGTATTAGTACCAAACCCTGTTGTTGATGTGTAATGAAGTGTGGTAGTATTAGTACCAAACCCTGTTGTTAATTTGTGTGGTAGTATTAGTACCAAACCCTGTTGATGTGTTGTAGAATTAGTACCAAACCCTGTTGTTGATGTGTGGCAGTATTAGTACCAAACCCTGTTGTTGATGTGTAATGATGTGTGGTAGTATTAGTACCAAACCCTGTTGTTGATGTGTAATGATGTGTGGTAGTATTAGTACCAAACCCTGTTGTTGATGTGTGGTAGTATTAGTACCAAACCCTGTTGTTGATGTGTGATAGTAATTAGTATCCAACCCTGTTGTTGATGTGTATTAATGTGTGGTAGTATTAGTACCAACCCTGTTGTTGATGTGTGGTAGTATTAGTACCAAACCCTGTTGATGTGTGGTAGTATTAGTACCAAACCTTGTTGTTGATGTGTGGCAGTATTAGTACCAAACCCTGTTGTTGATGTGTGGTAGAATTAGTACCAAACCCTGTTGTTGATGTGTGGTAGAATTAGTACTAAACCCTGTTGTTGATGTGTGGCAGTATTAGTACCAAACCCTGTTGTTGATGTGTACTGATGTGTAGTAGTATTAGTACCAAACCCTGTTGTTGATGTGTGGTAGTATTAGTACCAAACCCTGTTGATGTGTGGTAGTATTAGTACCAGACCCTGTTGTTGATGTGTGGCAGTATTAGTACCAGACCCTGTTGTTGATGTGTAATGATGTGTTTGGCAGTATTAGTACCAAACCCTGTTGTTGATGTGTAATGATGTGTTTGGTAGTATGAGTACCAAACCCTGTTGTTGATGTGTAATGATGTGTTTGGTAGTATTAGTACCAAACCCTGTTGTTGATGTGTAATGATGTGTGGTAGTATTAGTACCCAACCCTGTTGTTTATGTGTGGTAGTATTGGTACCAAACCCTGTTGTTGATGTGTAATGATGTGTGGTAGTATTAGTACCAAACCCTGTTGTTGATGTGTGGTAGTATTAGTACCCAACCCTGTTGTTGATGTGTAATAGTATTGGTACCAAACCCTGCTGTTGATGTGTAATGATGTGTGGTAGTATTAGTACCCAACCCTGTTGTTGATGTGTGGTAGTATTGGTACCAAACCCTGTTGTTGATGTGTAATGATGTGTGGTAGTATTAGTACCCAACCCTGTTGTTGATGTGTGGTAGTATTGGTACCATACCCTGTTGTTGATGTGTAATGATGTGTGGTAGTATTAGTACCAAACCCTGTTGTTGATGTGTGGTAGTATTAGTACCAAAACCTGTTGTTGATGTGTGGTAGTATTAGTACCCAACCCCGTTGTTGATGTGTAATGATGTGTGGTATTATTAGTACCCAACCCTGTTGTTGATGTGTGGTAGTATTAGTACCAAACCCTGTTGTTGATGTGTAATAATGTGTGGTATTATTAGTACCCAACCCTGTTGTTGATGTGTGGTAGTATTAGTACCAAACCCTGTTGTTGATGTGTGGCAGTACTAGTACCAAACCCTGTTGATGTGTTGTAGAATTAGTACCAAACCCTGTTGTTGATGTGTGGCAGTATTAGTACCAAACCCTGTTGTTGATGTGAAATGATGTGTGGTAGTATTAGTACCAAACCCTGTTGTTGATGTGTAATGATGTGTGGTAGTATTAGTACCAAACCCTGTTGTTGATGTGTGGTAGTATTAGTACCAAACCCTGTTGTTGATGTGTGATAGTAATTAGTACCCAACCCTGTTGTTGATGTGTATTAATGTGTGGTAGTATTAGTACCAAACCCTGTTGTTGATGTGTGGTAGAATTAGTACCAAACCCTGTTGTTGATGTGTGGTAGAATTAGTACCAAACCCTGTTGTTGATGTGTGGCAGTATTAGTACCAAACCCTGTTGTTGATGTGTACTGATGTGTAGTAGTATTAGTACCAAACCCTGTTGTTGATGTGTGGTAGTATTAATACCAAACCCTGTTGATGTGTGGTAGTATTAGTACCAGACCCTGTTGTTGATGTGTGGCAGTATTAGTACCAGACCCTGTTGTTGATGTGTAATGATGTGTTTGGCAGTATTAGTACCAAACCCTGTTGTTGATGTGTAATAATGTGTTTGGTAGTATGAGTACCAAACCCTGTTGTTGATGTGTAATGATGTGTTTGGTAGTATTAGTACCAAACCCTGTTGTTGATGTGTAATGATGTGTAGTAGTATTAGTACCCAACCCTGTTGTTGATGTGTGGTAGTATTGGTACCAAACCCTGTTGTTGATGTGTAATGATGTGTGGTAGTATTAGTACCAAACCCTGTTGTTGATGTGTGGTAGTATTAGTACCCAACCCTGTTGTTGATGTGTAATAGTATTGGTACCAAACCCTGTTGTTGATGTGTAATGATGTGTGGTAGTATTAGTACCCAACCCTGTTGTTGATGTGTGGTAGTATTGGTACCAAACCCTGTTGTTGATGTGTAATGATGTGTGGTAGTATTAGTACCCAACCCTGTTGTTGATGTGTGGTAGTATTGGTACCATACCCTGTTGTTGATGTGTAATGATGTGTGGTAGTATTAGTACCAAACCCTGTTGTTGATGTGTGGTAGTATTAGTACCAAAACCTGTTGTTGATGTGTGGTAGTATTAGTACCCAACCCCGTTGTTGATGTGTAATGATGTGTGGTATTATTAGTACCCAACCCTGTTGTTGATGTGTGGTAGTATTAGTACCAAACCCTGTTGTTGATGTGTAATAATGTGTGGTATTATTAGTACCCAACCCTGTTGTTGATGTGTGGTAGTATTAGTACCAAACCCTGTTGTTGATGTGTGGTAGTATTAGTACCAAACCCTGTTGTTGATGTGTAATAATGTGTGTGGTAGTATTAGTACCAAACCCCATTGTTGATGTGTGGTAGTATTAGTACCAAACCCTGTTGTTGATGTGTAATGATGTGTGTGGTAGTATTAGTACCAAACCCTGTTGTTGATGTGTTGTAGTATTAGCACCAAACCCTGTTGTTGATGTGTAATGATGTGTGTGGTAGTATTAGTACCAAACCCTGTTGATGTGTGGTAGTATTATTACCAAACCCTGTTGTTGATGTGTGGTAGTATTAGCACCAAACCCTGTTGTTGATGTTTGGTAGTATTAGTACCAAACCCTGTTGTTGATGTGTAATAATGTGTGTGGTAGTATTAGCCCCAAACCCTGTTGTTGATGTGTGGTAGTATTAGTATCCAACCCTGTTGTTGATGTGTGATGATGTGTGTGTTTTAGGTGAGATATTTTATACAGCCCCATGGAGAATGGCCTTCATTGTGTTATGCTGTCTGGGAGCCATTGCTGTGATTGGTTTATCTCTGGCTATCTACTACATGTGTAATAAGAAAGGTAATGGAGAGATTATATGAACGTTGTTTGTTGGAATGAAATGTCTGCAATGTTTTTTTCATCCTCACCACATCACAGTGGTTGTATTATACGGATACAGGATAATATACTAAACCTGCAGGTGATTAACATGTTGACACTGAAGACTGATTTTAATCTCCAGGTGAATAACATGTTGACACTGAGGACTGATTTTAATCTGCAGGTGAATAACATGTTGACACTGAGGACTGATTTTAATCTCCAGGTGAATAACATGTTGACACTGAGGACTGATTTTAATCTCCAGGTGAATAACATGTTGACACTGAGGACTGATTTTAATCTCCAGGTGAATAACATGTTGACACTGAGGACTGATTTTAATCTCCAGGTGAATAACATGTTGACACTGAGGACTGATTTTAATCTGCAGGTGAATAACATGTTGACACTGAGGACTGATTTTAATCTCCAGGTGAATAACATGTTGACACTGAGGACTGATTTTAATCTCCAGGTGAATAACATGTTGACACTGAGGACTGATTTTAATCTCCAGGTGAATAACATGTTGACACTGAAGACTGATTTTAATCTGCAGGTGAATAACATGTTGACACTGAGGACTGATTTTAATCTCCAGGTGAATAACATGTTGACACTGAGGACTGAGGTTAACCATCAGGTGATTAACATGCTAATCAGGTGTGATAATAGATCAACTCAATCTGCAGTGGGGAAAGTATTATCCTTACCTGGGGAAGGCAGGGGCGGCAGGTAGCCTAGTGGTTAGAGCGTTGGATTGGGAACTGGCAGGTTGCAAGATCAAATCCCCAAGCTGACAAGGTAAAAATATGTTTTTCTGCCCCTGAGCAAGGCAGTTAACCCACTGTTCCTAGGCGGTCATTGAAAATAAAAATGCATTCTTAACTGACTTTGGTAGTTACATAAAGGTAAAATGAACTCTGATATACCTGGATCACTGATAGACCAGTCACATTTCATTCATTAAACTAAGAAGTGGTAGTGGGTAGAATATCTTCATTGGAGAAGTTGTCTCACAGAGGTACGCTGGACTCATTTAGGTGTTGGAACTCAATTAGGATTTATGACATTAGAGAAGTAATATGAGACAAGGAGTCCCAGAGAGAGACTACATCTTCTAGTGTTCATGTTAATGATGTTCTCACTGTCTTCCATCTACTCTACATATTTACAGATAAACTCAGGAAGGAGAAGGGTAAGTAGTGTCTTCAGATCATCACTTTGCAATAATTATTTGAAGCATTGAAAGTATTTTTTGGTTGCTGAGCACATTTTAAGATGTTCCGTCTGATGTTGGAACAGTGGTATGAGACAAGGGCCGGGATTCAATTCAAGGAGCATTATAACACAGCACAAGATTAACAGACTTTTAAAGGTATTTTACACATGAGTCCACATGTGCAGTGTTTACCATGAATGTGATCTCTGTGAATGCCGGTGGAAAATGCCTTTAAAAAGTGCTTTGTCAGCTGTGAAGTGCCCTGCGGTCTACTGCACATTGGATTGAATCCCGACCAAGGAGTCCCAGAGAGAGACTACATCTTCTAGTGTTCATGTTAATGATGTTCTCACTGTCTTCCATCTACTCTACATGTTTACAGATGAACTCTGGGAGCAGAATCGTAAGTACTGTCATCAGATCATCACATTGATAATATTATATAAACCAATGTCTCTTCTATAGATGTAACTTCTAGTGAAGTAGAAACACCTCATGTTGTTCATATTAATGTTCCCTGACTTTTATCTGATGTTTGAACATTGATATGAGACAAGGAGTCCCAGAGAGAGACTACATCTTCTAGTGTTCATGTTAATGATGTTCTCACTGTCTTCCATCTACTCTACATGTTTACAGATGAACTCTGTGAACAGATATGTAAGTAGTGTCTTCAGATCTTCACTTTGATAACGTTATTAGAACCACAAAATGAACATTTTCTTTAATTTACCGACTTCAAGTACAAAAACATTTTAAGAAGGTTATTTTGAGGTCATTGAGCTCATACTCTACATGTTTACAGATGACCGCACTAAGGAGCTAAGTAAGTAGTGTCTTCAGATCATCACTTTGCTAGAATAATTTGAAGCATTTTAAGTCTTTTTTTGGATGAAAGTGCAGTGATAGACATTTGGGTGATAACCAAACAAAAAAATCAAACATTGTTTTTCCACTGTAATATTTGGTTGTGCTTATGGATGGTTGATAACATAGTGATAACACATTGGAAATTCAACTAACTTTTGGCTGTCTTTACATATTCTGTAGGTTGTAATCTCGCTGATCAACGTCTCAACCAAATATTACCCAAATATCCACGTTGAGATTACGTAGCTTGCCCAGTGGGTAGTTTCTGATGGACCAGTCACATTCATTTAATGAAATTAAGAAGTGGTCGATAGAATATCTTTATTGGAGAAGTTGTCTCACAGAGGTACGCTGGAGTCATTTAGGTGGTGGAACTCAATTAGGATTTGTGACATTAGAGAAGTGATATGAGACAAGGAGTCCCAGCTCATCACTTTGAAAGAATTATGTGAACCATTTTATAAAGGCTATTCGTAATCCAATTCAAAACTTACTTTGAGGCCCCAGGTATGTGATGTTGCCGTCAGATGCTCTTTCAAAGTAACAGGGAATACAAATCTCGAATAGTGTAAAAACAAACAGAAATGTATTTGCCAGACAATGGCTCCACGTTTCCAAAACACAGGTCATTTCACAGGCTACAGAGTCTTTCCATGATAAAAGCAAAATAATTATTTAAACAGAAAATTATATATAGTAGTATTTTTTTCTTGTTTGTGTAAAAGCGCTAAAAAAGTCCTAGCTGACCCATAATGTATGTTACTCCATACCTGAGACCTAGCTGACCCATAATGTATGTTACCTCCAATACCTGAGACCAAGCTGACTCATGATGTATGTTACTCCATACCTGAGACCTAGCTGACCCATAATGTATGTTACTCCATACCTGAGTCCTAGCTGACCCATAATGTATGTTACCTCCAATACCTAAGACCAAGCTGACCCATAATGTATGTTACTCCATACCTGAGTCCTAGCTGACCCATAATGTATGTTACCTCCATACCTGAGACCTAGCTGACCCATAATGTATGTTACTCCATACCTGAGTCCTAGCTGACCCATAATGTATGTTACCTCCAATACCTGAGACCTAGCTGACCCATAATGTATGTTACTCCATACCTGAGACCTAGCTGACCCATAATGTATGTTACTCCATACCTGAGTCCTAGCTGACCCATAATGTATGGTTACTCTATACCTGAGACCTAGCTGACCCATAATGTATGTTACCTCCAATACCTGAGACCAAGCTGACCCATAATGTATGTTACTCCATACCTGAGTCCTAGCTGACCCATAATGTATGTTACCTCCATACCTGAGACCTAGCTGACCCATAATGTATGTTACTCCATACCTGAGTCCTAGCTGACCCATAATGTATGGTTACTCTATACCTGAGACCTAGCTGACCCATAATGTATGTTACTCCATACCTGAGTCCTAGCTGACCCATAATGTATGTTACCTCCATACCTGAGACCTAGCTGACCCATAATGTATGTTACTCCATACCTGAGTCCTAGCTGACCCATAATGAATGTTACCTCCAATACCTGAGACCTAGCTGACCCATAATGTATGTTACTCCATACCTGAGACCAAGCTGACCCATAATGTATGTTACTCCATACATGAGTCCTAGCTGACCCATAATGTATGTTACCTCCAATACCTGAGACCTAGCTGACCCATAATGTATGTTACTCCATACCTGAGTCCTAGCTGACCCATAATGTATGTTACCTCCAATACCTGAGTCCTAGCTGACCCATAATGTATGGTTACTCTATACCTGAGACCTAGCTGACCCATAATGTATGTTACCTCCAATACCTGAGACCAAGCTGACCCATAATGTATGTTACTCCATACCTGAGTCCTAGCTGACCCATAATGTATGTTACCTCCATACCTGAGACCTAGCTGACCCATAATGTATGTTACTCCATACCTGAGTCCTAGCTGACCCATAATGTATGTTACCTCCAATAACAGAGACCTAGCTGACCCATAATGTATGTTACTCCATACCTGAGACCAAGCTGACCCATAATGTATGTTACTCCATACGTGAGACCTAGCTGACCCATAATATATGTTACTCCATATGTGAGACCTAGCTGACCCATAATATATGTTACCTCCAATACATGAGTCCTAGCTGACCCATAATGTATGTTACTCCATACCTGAGACCTAGCTGACCCATAATGTATGTTACCTCCAAACCTGAGTCCTAGCTGACCCATAATGTATGTTACTCCATACCTGAGACCTAGCTGACCCATAATGTATGTTACCTCCATACCTGAGTCCTAGCTGACCCATAATGTATGTTACTCCATACCTGAGACCTAGCTGACCCATAATGTATGTTACCTCCAATACATGAGTCCTAGCTGACCCATAATGTATGTTACTCCATACCTGAGTCCTAGCTGACCCATAATGTATGTTACCTCCAATACATGAGACCTAGCTGACCCATAATATATGTTACCTCCATACCTGAGTCCTAGCTGACCCATAATGTATGTTACCTCCATACCTGAGTCCTAGCTGACCCATAATGTATGTTACTCCAAAGCTGAGTCCTAGCTGACCCATAATGTATGTTACTCCATACCTGAGACCTAGCTGACCCATAATGTATGTTACCTCCATACATGAGACCTAGCTGACCCATAATGTTTGGTAACTCCATACCTGAGTCCTCGCTGACCCATAATGTATGGTTACTCTATACCTGAGACCGAGCTGACCCATAATGTATGGTTACTCCATACCTGAAACCTAGCTGACCCATAATGTATGGTTACTCCATACCTGAAAACTAGCTGACCCATAATGTATGGTTACTCCATACATGAGACCTAGCTGACCCATAATGTATGTTACTCCATACCTGAGACCTAGCTGACCCATAATGTATGTTACTCCATACCTGAGACCTAGCTGACCCATAAAGTATGTTACCTCCATACATGAGACCTAGCTGACCCATAATGTTTGGTAACTCCATACCTGAGTCCTCGCTGACACATAATGTATGGTTACTCTATACCTGAGACCGAGCTGACCCATAATGTATAATTACTCCATACCTGAAACCTAGCTGACCCATAATGTATGTTACCTCCAATACATGAGTCCTAGCTGACCCATAATGTATGTTACTCCATACCTGAGACCTAGCTGACCCATAATGTATGTTACTCCATACCTGAGTCCTAGCTGACCCATAATGTATGTTACCTCCAATACATGAGACCTAGCTGACCCATAATGTATGTTACCTCCATACCTGAGTCCTAGCTGACCCATAATGTATGTTACCTCCATACCTGAGTCCTAGCTGACCCATAATGTATGTTACCTCCAATACATGAGACCTAGCTGACCCATAATGTATGTTACCTCCAATACATGAGACCTAGCTGACCCATAATGTATGTTACTCCATACCTGAGTCCTAGCTGACCCATAATGTATGTTACCTCCATACCTGAGTCCTAGCTGACCCATAATGTATGTTACTCCATACCTGAGACCTAGCTGACCCATAATGTATGTTACCTCCATACATGAGACCTAGCTGACCCATAATGTATGTTACTCCATACCTGAGACCTAGCTGACCCATAATGTATGTTACTCCATACCTGAGACCTAGCTGACCCATAATGTATGTTACCTCCATACATGAGACCTAGCTGACCCATAATGTTTGGTAACTCCATACCTGAGTCCTCGCTGACCCATAATATATGGTTACTCTATACCTGAGACCGAGCTGACCCATAATGTATGGTTACTCCATACTTGAAACCTAGCTGACCCATAATGTATGGTTACTCTATACCTGAAACCTAGCTGACCCATAATGTATGGTTACTCCATACATGAGACCTAGCTGACCCATAATGTATGTTACTCCATACCTGAGACCTAGCTGACCCATAATGTATGTTACTCCATACCTGAGACCTATCTGACCCATAATGTATGTTACCTCCATACATGAGACCTAGCTGACCCATAATGTTTGGTAACTCCATACCTGAGTCCTCGCTGACCCATAATGTATGGTTACTCTATACCTGAGACCGAGCTGACCCATAATGTATAATTACTCCATACCTGAAACCTAGCTGACCCATAATGTATGTTACCTCCAATACATGAGTCCTAGCTGACCCATAATGTATGTTACTCCATACCTGAGACCTAGCTGACCCATAATGTATGTTACTCCATACCTGAGTCCTAGCTGACCCATAATGTATGTTACCTCCAATACATGAGACCTAGCTGACCCATAATGTATGTTACCTCCATACCTGAGTCCTAGCTGACCCATAATGTATGTTACCTCCATACCTGAGTCCTAGCTGACCCATAATGTATGTTACCTCCATACCTGAGTCCTAGCTGACCCATAATGTATGTTACCTCCAATACATGAGACCTAGCTGACCCATAATGTATGTTACCTCCATACCTGAGTCCTAGCTGACCCATAATGTATGTTACCTCCATACCTGAGTCCTAGCTGACCCATAATGTATGTTACCTCCATACCTGAGTCCTAGCTGACCCATAATGTATGTTACTCCATACATGAGACCTAGCTGACCCATAATGTATGTTACTCCATACCTGAGACCTAGCTGACCCATAATGTATGTTACCTCCATACATGAGACCTAGCTGACCCATAATGTATGTTACTCCATACCTGAGACCTAGCTGACCCATAATGTATGTTACTCCATACCTGAGACCTAGCTGACCCATAATGTATGATACTCCATACCTGAGACCTAGCTGACCCATAATGTATGTTACCTCCATACATGAGACCTAGCTGACCCATAATGTTTGGTAACTCCATACCTGAGTCCTCGCTGACCCATAATGTATGGTTACTCTATACCTGAGACCGAGCTGACCCATAATGTATGGTTACTCCATACCTGAAACCTAGCTGACCCATAATGTATGGTTACTCCATACCTGAAACCTAGCTGACCCATAATGTATGGTTACTCCATACATGAGACCTAGCTGACCCATAATGTATGTTACTCCATACCTGAGACCTAGCTGACCCATAATGTATGTTACTCCATACCTGAGACCTATCTGACCCATAATGTATGTTACCTCCATACATGAGACCTAGCTGACCCATAATGTTTGGTAACTCCATACCTGAGTCCTCGCTGACCCATAATGTATGTTACTCCATACCTGAGACCTAGCTGACCCATAATGTATGTTACTCCATACCTGAGACCTAGCTGACCCATAAAGTATGTTACCTCCATACATGAGACCTAGCTGACCCATAATGTTTGGTAACTCCATACCTGAGTCCTCGCTGACCCATAATGTATGGTTACTCCATACCTGAGACCGAGCTGACCCATAATGTATAATTACTCCATACCTGAAACCTAGCTGACCCATAATGTATGTTACTCCATACCTGAGTCCTAGCTGACCCATAATGTATGTTACTCCATACCTGAGACCTAGCTGACCCATAATGTATGTTACTCCATACCTGAGTCCTAGCTGACCCATAATGTATGTTACCTCCAATACATGAGACCTAGCTGACCCATAATGTATGTTACCTCCATACCTGAGTCCTAGCTGACCCATAATGTATGTTACCTCCATACCTGAGTCCTAGCTGACCCATAATGTATGTTACCTCCAATACATGAGACCTAGCTGACCCATAATGTATGTTACCTCCAATACATGAGACCTAGCTGACCTATAATGTATGTTACCTCCATACCTGAGTCCTAGCTGACCCATAATGTATGTTACCTCCATACCTGAGTCCTAGCTGACCCATAATGTATGTTACTCAATACATGAGACCTAGCTGACCCATAATGTATGTTACCTCCAATACATGAGTCCTAGCTGACCCATAATGTATGTTACTCCATACCTGAGACCTAGCTGACCCATAATGTATGTTACTCCATACCTGAGACCTAGCTGACCCATAATGTATGTTACCTCCATACATGAGACCTAGCTGACCCATAATGTATGTTACTCCATACCTGAGACCTAGCTGACCCATAATGTATGTTACTCCATACCTGAGACCTAGCTGACCCATAATGTATGTTACCTCCATACATGAGACCTAGCTGACCCATAATGTTTGGTAACTCCATACCTGAGTCCTCGCTGACCCATAATATATGGTTACTCTATACCTGAGACCGAGCTGACCCATAATGTATGGTTACTCCATACTTGAAACCAAGCTGACCCATAATGTATGGTTACTCCATACCTGAAACCTAGCTGACCCATAATGTATGGTTACTCCATACATGAGACCTAGCTGACCCATAATGTATGTTACTCCATACCTGAGACCTAGCTGACCCATAATGTATGTTACTCCATACCTGAGACCTATCTGACCCATAATGTATGTTACCTCCATACATGAGACCTAGCTGACCCATAATGTTTGGTAACTCCATACCTGAGTCCTCGCTGACCCATAATGTATGGTTACTCTATACCTGAGACCGAGCTGACCCATAATGTATAATTACTCCATACCTGAAACCTAGCTGACCCATAATGTATGTTACCTCCAATACATGAGTCCTAGCTGACCCATAATGTATGTTACTCCATACCTGAGACCTAGCTGACCCATAATGCATGTTACTCCATACCTGAGTCCTAGCTGACCCATAATGTATGTTACCTCCAATACATGAGACCTAGCTGACCCATAATGTATGTTACCTCCATACCTGAGTCCTAGCTGACCCATAATGTATGTTACCTCCATACCTGAGTCCTAGCTGACCCATAATGTATGTTACCTCCATACCTGAGTCCTAGCTGACCCATAATGTATGTTACCTCCAATACATGAGACCTAGCTGACCCATAATGTATGTTACCTCCATACCTGAGTCCTAGCTGACCCATAATGTATGTTACCTCCATACCTGAGTCCTAGCTGACCCATAATGTATGTTACCTCCATACCTGAGTCCTAGCTGACCCATAATGTATGTTACTCCATACATGAGACCTAGCTGACCCATAATGTATGTTACTCCATACCTGAGACCTAGCTGACCCATAATGTATGTTACCTCCATACATGAGACCTAGCTGACCCATAATGTATGTTACTCCATACCTGAGACCTAGCTGACCCATAATGTATGTTACTCCATACCTGAGACCTAGCTGACCCATAATGTATGTTACTCCATACCTGAGACCTAGCTGACCCATAATGTATGTTACTCCATACCTGAGACCTAGCTGACCCATAATGTATGATACTCCATACCTGAGACCTAGCTGACCCATAATGTATTTTACCTCCATACATGAGACCTAGCTGACCCATAATGTTTGGTAACTCCATACCTGAGTCCTCGCTGACCCATAATGTATGGTTACTCTATACCTGAGACCGAGCTGACCCATAATGTATGGTTACTCCATACCTGAAACCTAGCTGACCCATAATGTATGGTTACTCCATACCTGAAACCTAGCTGACCCATAATGTATGGTTACTCCATTCATGAGACCTAGCTGACCCATAATGTATGTTACTCCATACCTGAGACCTAGCTGACCCATAATGTATGTTACTCCATACCTGAGACCTATCTGACCCATAATGTATGTTACCTCCATGCATGAGACCTAGCTGACCCATAATGTTTGGTAACTCCATACCTGAGTCCTCGCTGACCCATAATGTATGGTTACTCTATACCTGAGACCGAGCTGACCCATAATGTATGGTTACTCCATACCTGAAACCTAGCTGACCCATAATGTATGGTTACTCCATACATGAGACCTAGCTGACCCATAATGTATGGTTACTCCATACATGAGACCTAGCTGACCCATAATGTTTGGTCACTCCATACCTGAGTCCTAGCTGACCCATAATGTATGGTTACTCCATACCTGAGACCGAGCTGACCCATAATGTATGGTTACTCCATACCTGAGACCTAGCTGACCCATAATGTATGGTTACTCTATACCTGAGTCCTAGCTGACCCATAATGTATGTTACTCCATACCTGAGACCTAGCTGACCCATAATGTATGGTAACTTCATACCTGAGTCCTAGCTGACCCATAATGTATGGTTATTCTGGAGGCTGCTGAGGGGACGATGGCTCATAATAATGACTGGAACGGAGCAAATGGAATGTCAACAAACAACTGGAAACCATGTGTTGGATGTATTTGATACCATTTCACATTTACATTTAAGTCATTTAGCAGACGCTCTTATCCAGAGCGACTTACAAATAGTTAACTGTACGGGTCGTAAACAGAGCCCACTGTAGATATAACGCCTCTTCTGGTAAGTGGTCTGTCCTGAATGGATATTTGTAAATTTATTGAATCCGAGTCAATGCACCATTGTACTTTCTACTGGTAGCATGTTCTGATCCCAGTCCAGATCTGTTATCTCCTGTGCTTTCTCCTCTTCAGGAATAGAGGCAACAACTTGACTGTTGCTGATCCATTTGTTCAGTCTAAAGCCTCCTTTAGAACACAGTGATGTGCGGTCCTGAGTAAGTGTCAAGGCTTCTTCCTCACTTGCTGATTACTTTAGACAGTCATCAATATATTAGAGCCCCACCAATCCTCCAGCTCCTTTTCCAGATCCAGAGAAATCTCAGGTCTGCGTCCTGCTCTGGAACGCTCACCTGGTGGAACATGACTTCAATATCTGTCATGAAGGCAACAGGCTCTTGGTGGAATCTGGACAAAACACCAATGATATGGTTTGTCATGTCTGTACCCTGTAGAAGCTGAGCATTCAGTGATCTATCTTGTTAGGTGGATCCACAGTCTAGTACCACCCTCAGATTGTGCTTCTTAGGATGATATACTCTGTGGTGAGGAATATACCAAACTATATTGCTGCTGTCGTTCTGTAAGTCTATTGGCATGATCACTGCAAAGCCTTTGTCCAGGATGTCTGCCATGAAGTTGGTATAGTCATTACAGGACCAGGGATTCTTACTGAGTTTCCATTTCAGGTTGAGAGCGCGCTGTACTGCCACACAGCAGTTGTTGGGAAATTCAGTATCCTCATTCCTCAGTTGGAGGCAAATAATATAGTTACCACCACCAGCTTGGCTGACAGATACACTCTCCATGAAGAGATGAACTTCTCTTCATATTTCAAGCTGCTCCTCATGGTGGTGCTCTGGGAAATCATGCTTGACCTGTTGCTTCAGCAGCTCTTCCAACTCTACCACAGAGATTCTCTGTGACATTACATGAGACCGCCCATAGGTGGAGACATTCCCCTTTTTTAGAAGCCCATTCACAATCCAGACAGAGTGGTTTTCACAGCGTGTGGCCCTTATCTTCTTGGCTGTTTATAACCATCCATGGCTCAATGGCCTGAAGTATGTTTGTCAACAATACAACTTCAGAATCAATCTGCTTGAGATGCACCTTTTCCAAATATGGCCGTTGGTTCACATCTGTCTGGTTAGGAATCGGTGGGGGCTGGTGGGAGGAGCTACAGGAGGATGGGTTCATTGTAATGCCTGGAATGTAATAATTGGAACGGTATCAAACATCAATCATATTAAATCAAATTTGATTTAAACACATTACCTGAGTCCTAGCTGACCCATAATGCCAACATTCTCAATTTGAATTATACTCATGAGTTGGAATTGAGTCACTTACTGGTTCCAAAAAGAAACCCCTCTTTTGAAAAGGTTACAAAGGTTAAAAAACGAACTGATGGGCCTCCCGAGTGACGCGACCGGGAGACCGCCAAGCATTGTCCGGGTAAGTGGAGGCTTTGGCCGGCAGGGACGTCCTTGTACCAGCGACTCCTGTGGCGAGCCGGGGGCAGTGCACGCTGACATCGTCACTCGGGGGTTCCTCGGACACATTGGTTCAGCTGGCTTCCGGGTTAAGTGGGCATTGTGTCAAGAAGCAGTGTGGCTTGGTTGGGTTGTGGTTCGGAAGAAACAACCTCAACCTTTGCCTCTCCCGAGTCGGTACGGGAGTTGCAGCGATGAGACAAGACTGTTGGGGAGGAAAAGGGGTAAAATACACAAAATAAAATACGACCTGATGGCAGAGTATCGGTTCTTAAATTAATCTGAAGTTTATTTTTTTAACCTTATATTATCCGAAAAGATCATACAGGAACATTATGTTTTACATTATGTTTAGAGTGTAGACTAGAGAGGTAGCCAACACTTGTTGATACCCCCTTGGACACCACTGATGTCTCTAATTGACTATACGTATCTGTTTATCTGTAGGAATACTGACTTCTCAGCTGGGTAAGTATTAAGGCTTTGTTACCTACTGTATATGATGGCTTATAAATGTTAGCTTTGTCAATGGAGTTGAGTGGTGATGAGTGTGTGATACCTGCCGACTATCACTCCTATCAGTTGATACTTGTAAAAATGTCCATTCTTAAACTCTTACCGTGAACCTGTTTGTCCTGTGTAATTGTGTGACTTTCTTTGTTTGCTGAAATCTGTAGTTTATTAGTAGCATTTTAGGTGACCTCTGCCAAAGGAGACGTTGTTTGTTAATGGAGGAGCGGATGATTTTATGGTGAAGGCACGGATGATTTAAAAAATGTTTTGGAAGGGGACGCCAAGAATGAAATGTTTAATGAAAAACTATGTATTTCCAGTCCAAGTGACAACGCTATAACAATCAGGACAAGGATAAGCACAGCTACACAGTATGTAATACATACAGTTAAATAATGGATATTTATTAAAGCATTGAGTTGTCCTGCCTGATTGAAGTCAATGTTTTACTCCATTGTGATTATAACCGATTTTATCCAAAACTACAGATTTCAGCAAACAAAAAAGGCACACAGTTACAGAGGACACACATAGGTACAAGGAAATAATTAAAGAATGAGCATTTACAAGTATGGACAAGTATGAACTCGTGAGTGACTGGATGTAGTGACGGTACACTCTTCTGGATGCATCGCTCTAGAACTCATTATGGAAGATGTCCTTATTACAGGGTTCTAAACTATAGCTTCAGTATATGCTGGCTTCCAGTACATCAATAATACATTGACAATGTCTCAACGTTTATGTACAGTGAAGAAAAACCTGTATATCTCAATGATTAATATGGGTTAAATATAATTCATCCACAGATTTTGTGAACACAAACTGGAGTCCAGGTAAAGGAAGAACTGATTTCTAATATTTTGAATGTACTTTTTCTTGGAATCTTGTTTGCAGTTATAGTATGTTAGATAATTAATGTAGGAAATGTTTTATTACATTGTGTCTGTGTTTGGCACTAAATTTGACTGAAGTTACCATCAATCTCACCACTGGCATAACACAGTTTCTCTGGACCCCCGCAAGGTCGGAGTTCGCAGCCCCCCTAAAATAAAAATTTAAGTATAGACTACCAATCGCTGGCCATGGTGCTGAAATCAGGACATGTCTATGCGGCTGCATGCCTATCGAATCGATGATGGGCTTTCTGTGGTGCCAAGGCTTAGCATTGGCTAATGGATAAATGTTAATTGGTAAACAGGCCTATTTGGTCTTCTACTACTGGCTGGTGGCAATAATGTAATTACTTATTCAGTAATTAAAGTTGTAAATTCAATCATTGAAGATTGTAAAATAAATGTTCGATGCAACCGCATACTAATCAACTACCAGAATATACAACTGCCCTGTATAGAATACCTGAACCTGCATAACATGAGCTGTCCTCGCGCTCTCTCTCAGCTTGGATAGAAAGTTGTGCGTAAAACCAGTCTATTAATAACGCCAAATAAAAGTCAGTCCACCCTCAAAACACTCGCTAACTAGGGATTGTTTCATTATGCAGTGTACTATATGAAGCTATATACCGTATTTAGCTGCTATTTATACAATTTTAACAAAAGTTACACATCAAATAATGAGGAACAATGAGGAAAATAGTAGTCATCTTGAGCGTCAATTCAGCCACTATTTATTGCTGAACTCAGCGGTATTTGTCTGGCTAATAGTTTACACAAATGGGATGCAATATTCCAGGTAAATTAAATCAAATGAAATCCAACTTGAGAGACTCCCATGGTGTCCTGAAGTCCTCTTTTTTTGTGTGCAAAAGTTTTCACCACGGCCTGTAGGTTCAGGTTGCGGGTCCGACTGCTTTCTATACTGAGTATTGACAGCCCAGACAGTCTTTCCTGAGACATTGTGCAGTATATGTCCTTTGTGCTGCACACAATTGAACTTGACTGATGCATGCCAAGATATAACAGAGAAAAGGGACTGTTGATATTACAACCGCACAACTCAAACGCCGGTTCACCAGTATACCACCAGTTAATCAGACTGATTTGCCATATCTGTGCCTGGAAGGAGTCGAGCTGAATAAATGTTTTTCCAAGGACCGCCCCTTTGACGCAAGTTTGCGGTGAAGTAAAATAAATAGATGTAGTGATACTTTCAACCACCAGAGGGAGAAAATACACGTTAATTTGACGGAGGAAGTTGACATGATCCTAGTAAGGCCTGGATGGTCTTCTGACAAAACGGTGGGAAATCAAACAAATATGTCACGTAAACATAAAACTATTTTTAAAGTCATTTTAGTGCCTGATTTCGGGGACTGTCAGCATGTGGGCTGCCGAGTGGCGCAGCGATCTAAGGCACTGCATCTCAGTGCTTGCGGCATCACTACAGACCATGGTTTGATCCCAGGCTGTAACACAACCGGCTGTGATTGGGTTAGGGGAGGGTTTGGCCGGGGTAGGCAGTCATTGGTGGCAGGGTAGCCTAGTGGTTAGAGCTTTGGGCTAATAACTGAAAGGTTGCAAGTTCCAATCCTTGAGCTGACAAGGTACAAATCTGTCCTTCTGCCATGAACAAGGCAGTTAACCCACTGTTCCTAGGCCGTCATTGAAAATAAGAATTTGTTCTTACCTTTATTTCACTAGGCAAGTCAGTTAAAATAAACAAAAATTGTAAATTAAGAATTTGTTTCTTAGCTGAATTGCATAGTTTAAATAAAGGTTAAATAAAAACATTATTAATTAATTATAGATATTACTGAACTGCTGTATTTGAAGTACAACTCCCTTCTGCCCTGTTTCCCTGATGTTGCTACGGCAACTCAAGCTGTTTTTACCATCCCTGTAACTGTTGCTTCTGCAGAGAGATCATTTTCTAAACTAAAACTCAAAAATAACTATCTAAGAAGCATTAGTCTCTCAGTCTGATATGAGTTGTTGAACACCTCAGTAAGCTCCACTCATTACATTGGCGCTGTCGTAGCCTTGACAACAGCATTTGTTCACTGACTACCCCCTCATTCTATCATTCTATCATTCTATTTGTTTTTTACTTTTTCACTTTTTCAGTCACATTCCTGAAGCCCAAGGAAACAAACATTTAGCTTCCTATCACATATGGAAAAGAAAAAGGTTTATGAATGAATTTATTGAGGGTTACTGTCAAAATGATTTATTATATATACGTATATAAAAAATGAGCTCTTGATCTCCCCACCTTCCTGGGACTGCTGGGGTGTCAGATATTTCTCCCCATATGTTCACTAAGATTCAAATTATTATAGGTCTGCATAGTTTGAGGTCTGGGTTGAACAACACAAATGTCCTTTAACAGTAGTTTGTGATATCCATCAGTATGTTGCTAATTTTCATAACCAATAGTCTCTTACTTTATATTTCAGATTTTGAAAACATCAGAAGACATGCAGGTGTGTTTTATACTCTGTGACAAACACAAATTAATACATACCATACGAAACATATTATGCCAAATAGAGTGTCTCGGATTTACTTACAGAATAATAGTAGTGATGTCATTGTGTTTATCATAGTGTATTATACCACTGATGTTGATGTCATTGTGTTTACCATAGTGTATTATACCACTGATGATGATGTCATTGTGTTTACCATAGTGTATTATTCCCACTGATGTTGATGTCATTGTGTTTACAATAGTGTATTATACCACTGTCATGATGTCATTGTGTTTACCATAATGGATTATACCACTGATGATGATGTCATGATGTCATTGTGTATACCATAGTGTATTACACCACTGATGTTGATGTCATTGTGTTTACCATAGTGTATTATACCACTGATGATGATGTCATTGTGTTTACCATAGTGTATTATACCACTGATGTTGATGTCATTGTGTTTACCATAGTGTATTATACCACTGATGATGATGTCATTGTGTTTACCATAGTGTATTATACCACTGAGGTTGATGTCATTGTGTTTACCATAGTGTATTATACCACTGATGTTGACGTCATGATGTCATTGTGTTTACCATAGTGTATTATACCCACTGATGTTGACGTCATGATGTCATTGTGTTTACCATAGTGTATTATACCCACTGATGTTGATGTCATGATGTCATTGTGTGTTTACCATAGTGTATTATACCCACTGATGTTGATGTCATGATGTCATTGTGTTTACCATAGTGTATTATACTACTGATGGTGATGTCATTGTGTTTACCATAGTGTATTATACCACTGATGTTGATGTCATGATGTCATTGTGTTTACCATAGTGTATGTTTCTCTCCACAGTGGATGTGACTCTAGACCCTGATACGGCACATTGTAACCTCATCCTGTCTGATGACGGGAAACAAGTGAGACATGGAGAACTAAATCAGGTTCTCTCTGACAACAGGAAGAGGTATAAAAATTGGTCCGGTGTCCTGGGAAATGTGGGCTTCTCAGGGAAGTTCTACTATGAGGTGAAGGTGGAGGGGAAGACTGAGTGGACTTTGGGGGTGGTCATACAGTCCATCAATAGGAATGAGAGTTTTATACCAATCCCTAATAATGGATACTGGACTGTGGAGCTGAAGGATGAAGAGTACACAGCTAATGCAGATTCCCATGTCACCCTCTTACTGAGAGAGAAGCCCCTGAAGGTGGGGGTGTTTGTGGATTATGAGAAGTGTCAGATCTCCTTCTACGATGTGGAGGCAAGGTGTCATATCTACTCTTTCACTGACTGCTCCTTCACTGAGAAACTCTATCCATTCTTCAACCCTGGTGATTCAGATAGTATTTCACTGGTCGTCTGTCCTGTGGATGCCACTGACTGACTGTTTTAAATCAAACAAGGTGCAATTGTTATTTGTGAAATGCTTGTTACTCTGCTAATGTGCAGTAAATCTACTGTATATAATTTTAAAAAGTGCTCAACATCCGTCCTAGCTCGCTCATTTATGTCTTAATCAAAATTACGGATTGTCTCTTATCCGCTCGTCGTTCCCTTATGCCATAGTTTGTACATCTCAATTGTCAGTAGAAACCACATTTGTTTAAACAAGTCAGCCATATGAGCTATATTTTTTAAGAAGGCAGAAAATGAGACTGATTTTTTTTAGCCTTTATTTAACCAGACAAGTCAGTTAAGAACAAATTCTTATTTTCAATGACGGCCTAGGAACAGTGGGTTAACTGCCGGTTCAGGGACAGAACGACAGATTTGTACCTTGTCAGCTCAGGGGTTTGAACTTGCAACCTTCTGGTTACCAGTCCAACGCTCTAACCACTAGGCTACCCTGCAGCCCCAATAAACTGTTTCACTGCCAGACATGGCTCCGCTGATAGCCAGGTGAAGCAGTGGTAAGGTCTTGGGACTGCTGATGGGACTCTGCTGTTGGGCCCTAACAGTTTGTGGGCATCGTTTGTAACTGTTACCATGCAATTAATGTATTGTTTAGTGTTGTGTTGTGTCGTGGCGTTGCTGGAATGCACAAGATTTACATGCTGAAATTGTAACTGGTTGTGCAACCTTTCTGCTGTGTGCTCCTACATTTAGGTAACAATGTAGCAACAGCACAAAATAAATGTGTTTTATATATTGATCATTTGATAATTAAATGTTTTGAGAGTGTTTAAAAATAGTTTCATCTCCATCATTGTCATCAGACAGACTACTGTTGCAGACAGACTATTGTATACGACAGACTAACCATCAGACTACTGTATCAGAAAGACTACTCTATCAGACAGACTACTCTATCAGACAGACTACTCTATCAGACAGACTACTGTATACGACAGACTACAGTATAAGACAGACTAACCATCAGACTACTGTATCAGAAAGACTACTCTATCAGACAGACTACTCTATCAGACAGACTACAGTATACGACAGACTAACCATCAGACTACTGTATCAGCAAGACTACTCTATCAGACAGACTATTGTATATGACAGGCTATCCCATCAGACTACTGTATCAGAAAGACTGTGTCAGACAGACTACTCTATCAGACAGACTACAGTATACGACAGACTAACCATCAGACTACTGTATCAGAAGGATTATTATATCCGACAGAATAGTGTGCTTCTACATCTGCATTGCTTGCTGTTTGGGGTTTTAGGCTGGGTTTCTGTATAGCACTTTGACATCAGCTTATGTAAAAAGGGCTTTATAATTCAATTTGATTATATCGGACTACTGTGTCAGACAGACTACTGTATCAGACTACTGTATCAGACAGACTACTGTATACGACAGACCATTGTATCAGACTACTGTATCAGACTACTGTATCAGACAGACTACTGTATACGACAGACTAACCCATCAGACTACTGTATCAGACTGACTACTCTATCAGACAGACTACTGTATACGACAGACTAACCATCAGACTACTGTATCAGAAAGACTAATGTGTCAGACAGACTACTGTATCAGACTGACTACTCTATCAGACAGACTACTCTATCAGACAGACTACTGTATCAGACAGACTACTCTATCAGACAGACTACTGTATCAGACTAACCATCAGACTAATGTGTCAGACAGACTACTGTATCAGACTACTGTATCAGACAGACTACTGTATACGACAGACTACCCCATCAGACTACTGTGTCAGACAGACTACTGTGTCAGACAGACTACTCTATCAGAAAGACTACTGTGTCAGACAGACTACTGTATCAGACAGACTACTGTATACGACAGACTACCCCATCAGACTACTGTATCAGACTGACTACTGTGTCAGACAGACTACTGTGTCAGACAGACTACTCTATCAGAAAGACTACTGTGTCAGACAGACTACTGTATCAGACAGACTACTGTATACGACAGACTACCCCATCAGACTACTGTGTCAGACAGACTACTGTATCAGACAGACTACTGTATCAGACTACTGTATCAGACTACTGTATCAGACTACTGTATACGACAGACTACTGTATACGACAGACTACCCCATCAGACTAATGTGTCAGACAGACTACTGTATCAGACTGACTACTCTATCAGACAGACTACTGTATACGACAGACTAACCATCAGACTACTGTATCAGAAAGACTACTGTATCAGACAGACTACTGTATCAGACAGACTACTGTATCAGACTACTGTATCAGACTACTGTATACGACAGACTACTGTATCAGACTACTGTATACGACAGACTACTGTATACGACAGACTACCCCATCAGACTACTGTGTCAGACAGACTACTCTATCAGACAGACTACTGTATACGACAGACTAACCCATCAGACTACTGTATCAGAAAGACTAATGTGTCAGACAGACTACTGTATACGACAGACCATTGTATCAGACTACTGTATCAGCCAGACTACTGTATTAGACTACTGTATCAGACTACTGTATCAGACAGACCATTGTATCAGACTACTGTATCAGACTACTGTATCAGACTACTGTGTCAGACAGACCATTGTATCAGACTACTGTATCAGACTACTGTATCAGACTACTGTATCAGACAGACCATTGTATCAGACTACTGTATCAGACTACTGTATCAGACAGACCATTGTATCAGACTACTGTATCAGACTACTGTATCAGACTACTGTGTCAGACAGACCATTGTATCAGACTACTGTATCAGACTACTGTATCAGACTACTGTATCAGACAGACCATTGTATCAGACTACTGTATCAGACTACTGTGTCAGCCAGACCATTGTATCAGACTACTGTATCAGACTACTGTATCAGACTACTGTATCAGACAGACCATTGTATCAGACTACTGTATCAGACTACTGTGTCAGCCAGACCATTGTATCAGACTACTGTATCAGACTACTGTATCAGACTACTGTATCAGACAGACCATTGTATCAGACTACTGTATCAGACTACTGTATCAGACAGACCATTGTATCAGACTACTGTATCAGACTACTGTGTCAGACAGACCATTGTTTCAGACTACTGTATCAGACTACTGTATCAGACTACTGTATCAGACAGACCATTGTATCAGACTACTGTATCAGACTACTGTGTCAGCCAGACCATTGTATCAGACTACTGTATCAGACTACTGTATCAGACAGACCATTGTATCAGACTACTGTGTTAGCCAGACCATTGTATCAGACTACTGTATCAGACAGACTACTGTATCAGACAGACCATTGTATCAGAATACTGTATCAGACTACTGTATCAGACTACTGTGTCAGACAGACCATTGTATCAGACTACTGTATCAGACTACTGTATCAGACTACTGTGTCAGACAGACCATTGTATCAGACTACTGTATCAGACTACTGTATCAGACTACTGTATCAGACTACTGTATCAGACAGACTACTGTATCAGACAGACTACTGTGTCAGACAGACTACTGTGTCAGACAGACCATTGTATCAGACTACTGTATCAGACTACTGTATCAGACTACTGTATCAGACAGACTACTGTATCAGACTACTGTATCAGACTACTGTATCAGACTACTGTATCAGACAGACTACTGTATCAGACAGACTACTGTATCAGACAGACTACTGTGTCAGACAGACTACTGTGTCAGACAGACCATTGTATCAGACTACTGTATCAGACTACTGTATCAGACTACTGTATCAGACAGACCATTGTATCAGACTACTGTATCAGACTACTGTATCAGACTACTGTATCAGACAGACCATTGTATCAGACTACTGTATCAGACTACTGTGTCAGACAGACCATTGTATCAGACTACTGTATCAGACTACTGTATCAGACTACTGTATCAGACAGACCATTGTATCAGACTACTGTATCAGACTACTGTGTCAGCCAGACTACTGTATCAGACTACTGTGTCAGCCAGACTACTGTATCAGACTACTGTGTCAGCCAGACCATTGTATCAGACTACTGTATCAGACAGACTGTCAACAGACTGTCAACAGCCACCACCGGCCTGAGGAGAGACACATGGAACGAGGGGTTAATAAGGTAACCGGGGGGAAGCTGTAACAAATCAACTCAAATGTATTTATATAGACCTTCGTACATCAGCTGATATCTCAAAGTGCTGTACAGAAACCCAGCCTAAACCCCCAAACAGCAAGTAATGCAGGTGTAGAAGCACAGTGGCTTGGAAAAACTCCCTAGAAAGGCAAAAACCTAGGAAGAAACCTAGAGAGGAACCAGGCTATGTGGGTTGGCCAGTCCTCTTCTGGCTGTGCCGGGTGGAGATTATAACAGAACATGGCCAAGATGTTCAAATGTTCATAAATGACTAGCATGGTCCAATAATAATATTCACAGGCAGAACAGTTGAAACTGGAGCAGCAGCACAGCCAGGTGGACTGGGAACAGCAAGGAGTCATCATGCCCGGTAGTCCTGAGGCATGGTCCTAGGGCTCAGGTCCTCCGAGAGAGAGAAAGAAATAGTGAAAGAGAGAATTAGGGAGAGCATACTTAAATTCACACAGGACACCGGATAGGACAGGAGAAGTACTCCAGATATAACAAACTGACCCTAGCCCCCCGACACATAAACTACTGCAGCATAAATACTGGAGGCTGAGACAGGAGGGTTAAGGAGACACTGTGGCCCCATCCGATGACACCCCCGAACAGGGCCAAACAGGAAGGATATAACCCCACCCACTTTGCCAAAGCACAGCCCCCACACCACTAGATGGATATCTTCAACCACCAACTTACCATCCTGAGACAAGATAGAGTATAGCCCACAAAGATCACCGCCACGGCACAACCCAAGGGGGGGCCAACCCAGACAGGAAGATCACATCAGTGACTCAACCCACTCAAGTGACGCACCCCTCCTCGGGACGGTATGAACGAGCCCTCGTAAGCCAGTGACTCAGCCCCTGCAGTAGGGTTAGAGGCAGAGAATCCCAGTGGAAAGAGGGGAACCGGCCAGGCAGAGACAGCAAGGGCGGTTCGTTGCTCCAGAGCCTTTCCATTCACCTTCACACTCCTGGGCCAGACTACACTCAATCATATGACCCACTGAAGAGATGAGTCTTCAGTAAAGACTTAAAGGTTCAGACCATTCCATAAAAATGGAGTTCTATAGGAGAAAGCCCTGCCTACAGCTGTTTGCTTAGACATTTTAGGGACAATTAGGAGGCCTGTATCTTGTGACCGTAGCGTACGTGTAGGTATGTACGGCAGGACCAAATCAGAGAGATAGGTAGGAGCAAGCCCATGTAATGCTTTGTAGGTTAGCAGTAAAACCTTGAAATCAGCCCTTGCCTTGACAGGAAGCCAGTGTAGGGAGGCTAGCACTGGAGTAATATGATCACATTTTTTGGTTCTAGTCAGGATTCTAGCAGCCGTATTTAGCACTAACTGAAGTTTATTTAGTGCTTTATCCGGGTAGCCGGAAAGTAGAGCATTGCAGTAGTTTAACCTAGAAGTGACAAAAGCATGGATTAATTTTTCTGCATCATTTTTGGACAGAAAGTTTCTGATTTTGCAATGTATGGAAAAAATATGTCCTTGAAACAGTCTTGATATGTTCTTCAAAAGAGAGATCAGGGTCCAGAGTAACGCCGAGGTCCTTCACAGTTTTATTTGAGACGACTGTACACCATTAAGATTAATTGTCAGATTCAACAGACGATCTTAAGACCTAGAACAAGCATCTCTGTTTTGTCCTAATTTAAAAGTAAAAAGTTTGCAGCCATCCACTTCCTTATGTCTGAAACACATGCTTCTAGCAAGGGCAATTTTGGGGCTTCACCATGTTTCATTGAAATGTACAGCTGTGTGTCATCCGCATAGCAGTGAAAGTTAACATTATGTTTTCGAACATCCCCAAGAGATAAAATATATAGTGAAAACAATAGTGGTCCTAAAACGGAACCTTGAGGCACCCCGAAATTTACAGTTGATTTGTCAGAGGACAAACCATTCACAGAGACAAACTGATGTCTTTCCGACAGATAAGATCTAAACCAGGCCAGAACTTGTCCGTGTAGACCAATTTGGGTTTCCAATCTCTCCAAAAGAATGTGGTGATCGATGGTATCAAAAGCAGCACTAAGGTCTATGAGCACGAGGACAGATGCAGAGCCTCGGTCTGATGCCATTAAAAGGTAATTTACCACCTTCACAAGTGCAGTCTCAGTGCTATGATGGGGTCTAAAACCAGACTGAACATTTCGTATACATTGTTTGTCTTCAGGAAGGCAAGTGAGTTGCTGCGCAACAGCCTTTTCTAAAAATTTTGAGAGGAATGGAAGATAAGATGTAGGCCGATAGTTTTGTTATATTTTCTGGATCAAGGTTTGGCTTTTTCAAGAGAGGCTTTATTACTGCCACTTTTAGTGAGTTTGGTACACATCCGGTGGATAGAGAGCCGTTTATTATGTTCAACATAGGAGGGGCCAAGCACAGCTCTTTAGCAGCTCTTTCAGTAGTTTAGTTGGAATAGGGTCCAGTATGCAGCTTGAAGGTTTAGAGGCCATGATTATTTTCATCATTGTGTCAAGAGATGTAGTACTAAAACACTTGAGTGTCTCTCTTGATCCTAGGTCCTGGCAGAGTTGTGCAGACTCAGGACAACTGAGCTTTGAAGGAATATGCAGATTTAAAGAGGAGTCCGTAATTTGCTTTCTAATAATCGTGATCTTTTCCTCAAAGAAGTTCATGAATTTATTACTGCTGAAGTGAAAGCCATCCTTTCTTGGGGAATGTCTCAGACCCCGTAACGGGAGGAGTAGACAAGAGAAGGCTCGGCCTCTGACTCCGACTCGTTGCTTAATGGGGAAAACCGGTTGACACCGTTTGCCAGTCCTACGGACTAATTTGTGTTTGGCGCATGTCAGGAGAACGCTACCTGCCCGAATGCATAGTGCCAAATGTAAAGTTTGTTGTGGGAGGAATAATGGTCTGGGGCTGTTTTTCATGGTTCGTGCTAGGTCCCTTAGTTCCAGTGAAGGGAAATCTTAACTCTACAGCAAACAGTGACATTCTAGACAATTCTGTCCTTCCAACTTTGTGGCAACAGTTTGGGGAAGGCCCTTTGCTGTTTCAGCATGACAATGCCCCCATGCACAAAGCAGGGTCCATACAGGCATGGTTTGTTGAGATCGGTGTGGAAGAACTTGGCTGGACTGCCACACATTGTGGCGACGAGCCTCTTCTTAGACACCTAGTGCACATCTCCGCTGCTTTTTCTAGATAATCCTCTGTGGTGTGCCTTCCCTTTTCTAGAATGAGTTGTAAACAAAAAAACAAAAAAACGTTGTCAATATATCGATACCAGTTCAGGACTTTATTCAAAAATGGATTTTCATTTTCATTATTAACCAAAAGTTCTTCAAAAAGACCCACATAAAGGTTAGCATATCTCGGAGCGAATGCGAAGCCCATGGATGTTCCATTCGTTTGAAGGTAGCATTCGTCATCAAACCTGAAATAGTTATACGTCAAAACATATTCAGCCAGCTCTAGAATAAAGTTTGTTGGTGGCTACTCGTTAGTGTCTCTGTCTCCCAAATAGTGAGCTCGGGCTGCCAGCCCCCCCACATGGGGAATGCTGGTATATAGACCCTCGACATCTAATGTGACCAAAATGCAGTCTTCTGTTAAACCCGTTATTTGTGAGATCTTGTTTATGAAGACAATAGAGTCTTATACATATGATGGCAATACTTGCACATGAGTTTTAATAAAAGAGTCTACAAAGATCGACAACAGCTCTAGCATTGAGCTTATTCCTGCAACCACTGGTCTGGTTGGATAGTTGCCTTGTTGTGTTTTAGGTTTGTGTAATTTTGGAAAAATGTACAGGCATGGATGTATGGCACATTTGCAGCAAAGATATTCATATTCAGGTTTTGAGATCAGGTGGTTTAATAGGGCTCCAGATGAGAGCATATTTCCCTCTGGAACACCTGTGTGGGATCAACACTCAGTCTTCTATAGAAACATTCATTGTTGAGTTGGCTCTGAATTTCTTCTTTATATTTTCCATAGTCTAAACAACCACAGCACACCCCTTGTCTGCAGGTTTTATAACCAAAGATGAATCTTTCATTAGTTCATTACGTGCCTGTTCTTCTGTTCTAGTGAGATTCTTCTGAAAGTAGTTTGCTTGTCTCGTATATACTGACATGGCTTCTTGTTCGACTAACCTACAATAGGTATTAATCGAGGAGTTTAAAAAAAACATGCTTAAGTTTAATCTTTCGAAAGAATTTAAACAAATCTACTTTAGTTTCAAATGGTTTATCTGTACATGTAGGTACAAAAGAGAGGCCCTTAGATAAGACTGAGACTTGTATGTCAGTAAGGTATTTTTTGGAGAGGTTAATTACCGCGTCCCGCTGTAGCTCCGTGTCCACGGCCTGTGTTCCTGGTCTCCTCTTCAACCGCTTACCTCTCCTACATCGTTTATTTTCTTTCCTGGAACCTTGTGTTGCTTCTGGGCTAAAAAAACAGACTGTGTGCGATGGTAGCTGGAGTCGCTGTCTGTAGGGAATTGGCTCTCGGTGGATGCCTGTGTCCAAGTTTCCATGTCCTCCCGCTGCTGCGTATCTGCGTCCCCCGGTCAGTAGTGTGTCCCTACGTCGGCCTCTCTGTACTCCTGTCCTTGGGCCTTCCCATGCGTACACCTGGTTGAGCTGGTTGTCCTCTGTGTCTCGCTGACATTTCTTGATCATTGTTGCTTGTAGAAAGTCTCAGTATTTCCCAATGGACATTATTAAATGTCCATGTGGGCTCTGCTATTTAGGTAAAATCTCTCGTTCTCTAAAACAGAGAATCAGTGAACATAAAAGTTCAATCAGGAGAAACGACAGGGATTATCCAGTCGCTGTACATTTCAATGACCTAAAGCATGACATTTCTACCTTTTAGATTTTGGCAGAGAGAAAGTTAAGATATCAGACAGGGGAGGAGATATTAATAATACTCTAAAAGAGAATGCTTTTGGATTTTCACCCTCCAGACATTATTTCCTAAAGGTCTTAATGATGAAATACCTATGTATGTTATGTCGTGAATTTGAACATGAATTATGCTCCTATTTAAGATTACTCTGTTTTTCGTATGATGTCACCAATGATTAATGAAAACTTGCTCGGTAGGTCTATATCCTCATTGTGGTTTTACAGACGTGTTTAACATGTCTTATTTACACACTTTATTCAAATATTTGGTAGCACTTATTTTTCCTTCACCTCAACCCCTTTTGATGCGTGGAACGGATGTGGGTGGGGCTAGGTCTACATAAGGGTGCAAAAAATAATTACATCACAAAAGCTCTGATGAAGGCGGTGAGGCAGATACGTAAGCTTATTAAAGATCAGTGATACTATCAAGAGCAGTGTGTGGTTTCCTTTTTCCTTCATCTTTGGAGAATAAAATAGATGACCTACGCGGAAGATTAAACTATCAACGGGACATTCAAAACTGTAATATCTTATGCTTCACGGAGTCATGGCTGAATGACGACACTATCAACATACAGCTGGCTGGTTATACGCTGTACCGGCAGGATACCAGCTGCGTCTGGTGGTGGCGGACTATGTATTTTTGTGCACGATATCTAAGGAAGTTTCGAGCTATTGCTCACCTGAGGTAGAGTATCTCATGATAACCTGTAGACCACACTACCCACCGAGAGAGTTCATCTGTATTTTTTGTAGCTGTTGACATACCACCACAGACTGAGGCTGTCAGGACCCGGTTTCGAACCTGGGTCTCCGGAGTGAGAAACAGTCACTTAACCAACTGAGCCACGAATAGACAGCAGAACCCAGAAGATGAGGCAGACACAGCAGTACTTAAGACGGAGTATTTAATAAAGAAAAAATCCTAAAATACAAAAAATGGCAAATCCAAAAGGTGGTAGGTAAAACACAAAAAGACCTCAAAAGAAACTCACCAAAAATAAACAAAAACAAAAAACAGAATACCACAAGAACGTCACCCGGAATCGACAAGAGCACACAGAACACTAGGGCAGGGTGCTAACATACAAACACAGAGCACAGAACTGAGGGAAACAAAGGGTTTAAATACAATCAGGGGGAACGAGACACAGGTGCAAATAATAATGGGGATCAAGGGAAAAACATAGGGACAAAAAGCACAATGGGGGCATCTACTGACCAAAACCCGGAACAACCCTGGCCAAATCCTGACAGAGGCAGACACTAAGACAGCATTGAATGAGCTATATTATGCCATAAGCAAACAAGAAAACACTCACCCAGTGTCACGAGACTGGGTTTGTGAGGTAAGAATCAGGCGCAGAGAGTTCCACAGGGAAAAAGTGCACTTTAATATGGCACCAAAATCCAATGCCCAAAAACACATGGCGCAAAAAATACTGACCAACCCAAAACACAGGGTAGACGGTCTGGAGTACGAACACACCCAACGACAACAACACGTAACACAAAATCAATCCCGCACTAAACAAGGGTTGGGGTCACTAACCTTAAATAAGGAAGCACATCAGAAAAACATAATTAGACACAGGTGCAACTAATAAGACATAACAAACAGAAAAAGGAAAAGGCTAGAAGGCCGGTGACGACAACCGCCGAGCACCGTCCGAACAGGCAGGGGAGCCAACTTCGGCGGAAGTCGTGACACCCAGAGGCGGCGCTCCAAGTAGCCGGGGACTTAATGCAGGGAAACTTAAATCCGTTTTACCAAATTTCTATCAGCATGTTAAATGTGCAACCAGAGGGAAAACTCTGAACCACCTTTACTAGAGTACCTTTACTCCACACACAGAGACGCATACAAAGATCTCCCTCGCCCTCCATTTGCTAAATCTGACCATAATTCTATCCTCCTGATTCCTGCGTATGAGATAAAATTAAACTTGAGACTTGGGATGACTACTTGAGACGGCCACTTGAGACTAGGGACGGCCACTTGAGACTAGGGACGGCCACTTGAGACTAGGGACGGCCACTTGAGACTAGGGACGGCCACTTGAGACTAGGGACGGCCACTTGAGACTAGGGACGGCCATTTTAGACTAGGGACGGCCACTTGAGACTAGGGACGGCCACCTGAGACTAGGGACGGCCATTTTAGACTAGGGACGGCCACCTGAGACTAGGGTCGGCCATTTTAGACTATTGACGGCCACCTGAGACTAGGGTCGGCCATTTTAGACTAGGGACGGCCACCTGAGACTAGGGACGGCCATTTTAGACTAGGGACGGCCACCTGAGACTAGGGACGGCCATTTTAGACTAGGGACGGCCACCTGAGACTAGGGACGGCCACCTGAGACTAGGGACGGCCACCTGAGACTAGGGACGGCCACTTGAGACTAGGGACGGCCACCTGAGACTAGGGACGGCCACCTGAGACTAGGGTCGGCCATTTTAGACTAGGGACGGCCACCTGAGACTAGGGACGGCCATTTTAGACTAGGGACGGCCACTTGAGACTAGGGACGGCCACCTGAGACTAGGGACGGCCACTTGAGACTAGGGACGGCCAGCTGAGACTAGGGACGGCCAGCTGAGACTAGGGACGGCCAGCTGAGACTAGGGACGGCCAGCTGAGACTAGGGACGGCCACCTGAGACTAGGGACGTGGTAGTACAGTAGTCTGATGACAATGATGGATATAAAACACACTTTATTTGGAGAATGTTATAATCAAATGATACATTCATACACATGTATTTTGTGTTGCTGCTAAATTTTTCACTAAATATAGAAGCACACAGCAGAATGGATACTGAACAAATACTGTTAGAAAACACAGAATAAAAATATGTAGCACATTCTCCTCAAGACAGAACAGTCCAAGGGACGGGTGAAAGACACGTCAAAGATTAGTCAAACATTGACAAGAAATTAGTGGTCTGGGATGGTCCAGTACCAGAATGGGTTCCGATGAACACGGTTGGCAAGGAAGCCCGGGAGTCCCAAAAGTTTCTTGGGGGGGCTCACAGGGAGTATGGCGACGCTAGGTAGGAGACCTACGCCAACTTCCTGTGCTTACCGGGGGGCTAGAGAGACCGGGCAGGCACTGTGTTATTCTGTGGTGCGCACGGTGTACCCAGTGCGGGTGCAATGCCCGGTGGGGTACATTCCAGCTCCGCGTATCGGCCGGGCTAGAG
>NW_027009270.1:0-49444 GCF_036934945.1 Oncorhynchus masou masou | reverse complement strand
CCACTAGGCTACCTGCTGGTTACTGGCCCAACGCTCTAACCACTAGGCTACCTGCTGGTTACTGGCCCAACGCTCTAACCACTAGGCTACCTGCTGGTTACTGGCCCAACGCTCTAACCACTAGGCTACCTGCTGGTTACTGGCCCAACGCTCTAACCACTAGGCTACCTGCTGGTTACTGGCCCAACGCTCTAACCACTAGGCTACCTGCTGGTTACTGGCCCAACGCTCTAACCACTAGGCTACCTGCTGGTTACTGGCCCAACGCTCTAACCACTAGGCTACCTGCTGGTTACTGGCCCAACGCTCTAACCACTAGGCTACCTGCTGGTTACTGGCCCAACGCTCTAACCACTAGGCTACCTGCTGGTTACTGGCCCAACGCTCTAACCACTAGGCTACCTGCTGGTTACTGGCCCAACGCTCTAACCACTAGGCTACCTGCTGGTTACTGGCCCAACGCTCTAACCACTAGGCTACCTGCTGGTTACTGGCCCAACGCTCTAACCACTAGGCTACCTGCTGGTTACTGGCCCAACGCTCTAACCACTAGGCTACCTGCTGGTTACTGGCCCAACGCTCTAACCACTAGGCTACCTGCTGGTTACTGGCCCAACGCTCTAACCACTAGGCTACCTGCTGGTTACTGGCCCAACGCTCTAACCACTAGGCTACCTGCTGGTTACTGGCCCAACGCTCTAACCACTAGGCTACCTACTGGTTACTGGCCCAACGCTCTAACCACTAGGCTACCTGCTGGTTACTGGCCCAACGCTCTAACCACTAGGCTACCTGCTGGTTACTGGCCCAACGCTCTAACCACTAGGCTACCTGCTGGTTACTGGCCCAACGCTCTAACCACTAGGCTACCTGCTGGTTACTGGCCCAACGCTCTAACCACTAGGCTACCTGCTGCCCCGACAGAAGAAAGAGAAGATATTGAATTTGTTGCATCTGCATTTGTTGCATCATCTCCTTTTTTGATCAGTGGGTTGGGTGTAGTTTTTGGGTTATTAAAATCTTGAATAGAATAGAAAGGCCCGCACACTGAATATGCTCCAAATTACCACTTGTGCTACTGCTGTAGGCCTATCTCCTCTGCCTAATCTTGCCTGATTGGAGATGTGTTGGAAAACAATGATTGTTGATTACCATTGACCACTAGAGGGCGGAGTTGCTTTACAAATTAGTAAGCAATAAGCATCTCATGGTCTGGTTTCATCCCAAATGACATTCTATTCCCTATATAGTGCACCGCTTTTGACCAGTCCAGTAGTGCACTATGTAAGGAATAGGGTGCCATTGGGGACCAATCCTTGATGAAGGAACTGGCTCACTTCAGTACTGATCTCAGACAGTATGGATTAAAACACGCAAAACTCCTAGCACATAACTCTTTCTCTTGCTGTCTCCACTCTTTTCTCTCTCTTCCTCTCTCTCTTTTCTCTTTCATTCTCTAGCTGGTTCTGCTCTCTCTCTCTCCCTCTATCCCCTCTCTGTCTCTCTCTCTCCCTCTATCCCCTCTCTGTCTCTCTCTCTCTCTATCCCCTCTCTGTCTCTCTCTCTCTCTCTCTCTCCCTCTATCCCCCCTCTCTCTCTCTCTCTCTCTCCCTCTATCCCCTCTCTGTCTCTCCCATTCTCTCTCTTGCTGTCTCCCTCTTGCTGTTTCTGCTCTTTCTCTCTTTGTCTCTGTTTCAGCTCTTTCTCTCTCCCTCTGTCTCCACTCTCATTCTCTCTCTCTCTCTCTCTCTCTCTCATACATTATAGAGTCCTACTGAAGGTTATGGTGTAGTAACAGGTACATGCAATACCACCGTTCTGCTTCACCTTCTTTTATCAAACCATACAATACTCTCTTTATCTCTCATTCTCTTCTCATCTCTCTCTTTGCTCCAAAGAGAGACTGATGAGTCAGACTGACACAGGCTTTGTCCCAAATAGCATCCTATTCCCCACACAGTGCACCACTGTTGACCAGGGCCCGTAGGGGAATAGGGTGCCATTAGGGATGTGGCCACAGAGGAAGAATGAATGAAGGTGAATCGTGATATTTGTCTTAAATTCATATTCTGGCACTCTTTTCTCTTGGTCCCCCTAATGGATCCTATTGTGGGACACGGGCCACTTACGTACATCATCTAAATAGGCCCGTAAACAACTGGTTGTGTGTGTCCGTGTGTCAGAGGGCCCTTACAGGGTGAGTGATTGGTGACAGGGCTGATGACGAGGAGAGCCTGACTCAGCGTCTTGCCGACACACACACACCCCCTCTGCCACTCCGCTCACTGCCAGCAGGGCAGAGATGTAACCTCCACTCTGGAAATTAGCTATGTGGGCCATACACACACACACTAGATGTAACGACACACACATTCACATAAAACACACACACTCTTTCCCTCTTCCCCTGTTTATCCAATTTATCTTATCTTGCACTTGTCATATAGAGGGGTTCATATAGAATGATTCATGTAGAATGATTCATATAGAGTGATTCATATAGCGTGATTCATGTAGAGTGGTTCATATGGAGTGATTCATATAGAGTGATTCATGTAGAGTGGTTCATATAGAGTGATTCATATAGAGTGGTTCATATGGAATGATTCAAATAGAATGATTCATGTAGAGTGATTCATATAGAGTGGTTCATATAGAGTTATTCATATAGAGAGGTTCATATAGAGTGATTCATATAAAGTGGTTCATATAGAGTGATTCATATGCAGTGATTCAAACAACACAGATCACAACACTTCAGAGAGCACATTGTGTCCCAAATGGCACACTATCCTACAGTGTACAAAACATTAGGAACACATTCCTAATATTGAGTTCCAATCCCCTCCCCCGTTTTCTCCTCGGAACAGCCTCAGTTCGTCAGGACAGGGACTCTACAAGGTGTCAAAGTGTCAGGGCAGGGACTCTACAAGGTGTCAAAGTGTCAGGTCATGGACTCTACAAGGTGTCAAAGTGTCAGGGCAGGGACTCTACAAGGTGTCAAAGTGTCAGGACAGGGACTCTACAAGGTGTCAAAGTGTCAGGGCAGGGACTCTACAAGGTGTCAAAGTGTCAGGTCATGGACTCTACAAGGTGTCAAAGTGTCAGGACAGGGACTCTACAAGGTGTCAAAGTGTCAGGACAGGGACTCTACAAGGTGTCAAAGTGTCAGGTCATGGACTCTACAAGGTGTCAAAGTGTCAGGACAGGGACTCTACAAGGTGTCAAAGTGTCAGGTCATGGACTCTACAAGGTGTCAAAGTGTCAGGACAGGGACTCTACAAGGTGTCAAAGTGTTCCACAGGGATGCTGGTCAATGTTGACTCCAATGCTTCACACAGTTGTGTCAACTTGCTGGATGTCCTTTGGATGGTGAACCATTCTTGATAAACACAGGAAACTTCTGAGTGTGAAAACCCAGCATTGCTGCAGTTCTTGACACACTCAAACCGGTGCACCTGGCACCTACTACCATACCACGTTCAAAGGTACTTCAATATGCTGTCTTGTCCATTCACTCTCTGAATAGCACACATACACAATCCATGTCTACATTGTCTCAAGGCATAACAGTCCTTCTATAACCTGTCTCCTCCCCTTCATCTACACTGATTGAAGTGGATTTAACAAGTGACATCATTAAGGGATCATATTACAGCTTTCACCTGAATTCACTTGGTCAGTCTGTCATGGAAAGAGAAGGTGTTCCTAATGTTTTGTGCACTGCTTCTATAGTGCACTACCCTTATGGGCCTGGTCAAAAATAGTGCACTACATATGGAATAGGGTGCCATTTGGGATGTATAGCAAACTAAAGGGTTTTGCCGGGAGGTCTTTGATCGTGTGATATTCAACAGAGGTTGGATGTGGGCGAGCCCCTACTGTGTGTCACAGGGATATGGAAACAACTGGCAATAAGGTGGACACATTTAGACTAGAACAACTGCAACATACACCATCATAGTTAAACATTACCCATAGGTATAGTAGCCTGTTATTGGTATAGTAGCCTGTTATTGGTATATTAGTGTGTTATTGGTATATTAGCCTGTTATTGGTATATTAGCCTGTTATTGGTATATTAGCCTGTTATAGGTATATTAGCCTGTTTCGTATTCTCTGCATCTATCTTTCTCTTCAGGCTTGCTATTTGTATTATTTCTCTCTCATGTCTCACTTCCTCACTTCCTCACACACACACACACACACACACACACACACACACACACACACACACACACACACACACACACACACACACACACACACACACTTGTATAACACGCAATTCAGTCCCATTCAACATCACATTTTCCCTAACCTAAACCTAACCCTCACCATAACCTTAAGACTAACCTCAACCCAAAAAACGAATTATTCTAACTAACACTAACCTTAACCATAAAACCCCTAGAAATAGCATTTGACCTTGATCTCCCCAGTTGGTCCATTTTTGTTCGTTTACTATTCCTGTGGGGTTAAACACGTCCACACACACACACACACACACACACACACACACACACACACACACACACACACACACACACACACACACACACTATCCTTCATGTGCTTTCACCAGGCTCAATCACTGAGGTATATGAACTATGCAACCTGTTCCTTGTGTGAATGTCTCTCCTACTCGGCGCGGGTACGCGCATCGAGAGGTAGCCGGAGCACGTACGTTGATTTCTCTCGAACAAGAGAAGAGTGAACGCACATCGCATTTTCCATCATACACCACACACATGCTGTAGGCTCTCTCAAGCTTACGATTCCAGCCAGAGATCGAGACGAGAGAGTGACGGAACGAACAATTGTCTGACACTGAAGCACGGACCAGAAAGCGACTGAGAGGAGGACTATAGAGTAGAGAGAGAGAGGGAGATCATTTGACCAAATATGCCTTAAAAGCCATTTTCGGAGGTCCGCCTGCGTGCCCATTGATTACATGCTCGTTCTTTTATTTATTTATTTTTACCAACATTTTGATGACAATTTCTCGGTTGTTTGCTCTTTGAGTCAGTGACTGGCACGTTACGGGATGTGTTACGGAATTTGAAGATGGAGTTTTCCTCCCCTGTAGTGGATACGGTGCTGTTCCTCGTCTCGTCCTCCGGTTCATCTCAAGGTCCTACGGTCAGTTACAACTGCACCCCGCCACCCGCGCTACGAGCCGCATTTATTATCCCACAGGTGCGCTCTTCCTGCTGTAGACCCCTCCTCCACGCCACGAGGTCAGGTCAGGACCCTTCCAAAACTCTCCATTCTGGTTCGACGATAACCACCAACTGTCAGGTAAGAAGGCATGACATTCAAATGTTCGTTTCAGTAATTCTACGACACAACATTGAACCGAACCGTCCACTATTGTCAATTTGACACCATTCTATCGCCTGTCACACGGCATTTTGATGGATTCGACCACACAAGTATTCAATGTGAAAATTGTGATTTGGCTAGAAGACAGTAGCCCGCGATATATCTGAACGTGTTTCAAATCAAATCAAATTTTATTTGTCACATACACATGGTTAGCAGATGTTAATGCTAGTGTAGCGAAATGCTTGTGCTTCTAGTTCCGACAATGCAGTAATAACCAACAAGTAATCTAACTAACAATTCCTAAACTACTGTCTTATACACAGTGTAAGGGGATAAAGAATATGTACATAAGGATATATGAATGAGTGATGGTACAGAGCAGCATAGGCAAGATACAGTAGATGGTATCGAGTACAGTATATACATATGAGATGAGTATGTAAACAAAGTGGCATAGTTAAAGTGGCTAGTGATACATGTATTACATAAGGATGCAGTCGATGATATAGAGTACAGTATATACGTATGCATATGAGATTCATAATGTAGGGTAAGTAACATTATATAAGGTAGCATTGTTTAAAGTGGCTAGTGATATATTTACATCATTTCCCATCAATTCCCATTATTAAAGTGGCTGGAGTTGAGTCAGTGTCAGTGTGTTGGCAGCAGCCACTCAATGTTAGTGGTGGCTGTTTAACAGTCTGATGGCCTTGAGATAGAAGCTGTTTTTCAGTCTCTCGGTCCCAGCTTTGATGCACCTGTACTGACCTCGCCTTCTGGATGATAGCGGGGTGAACAGGCAGTGGCTCGGGTGGTTGATGTCCTTGATGATCTTTATGGCCTTCCTGTAACATCGGGTGGTGTAGGTGTCCTGGAGGGCAGGTAGTTTGCCCCCGGTGATGCGTTGTGCAGACCTTACTACCCTCTGGAGAGCCTGCGGTTGAGGGCGGAGCAGTTGCCGTACCAGGCGGTGATACAGCCCACCAGGATGCTCTCGATTGTGCATTTGTAGAAGTTTGTGAGTGCTTTTGGTGACAAGCCGAATTTCTTCAGCCTCCTGAGGTTGAAGAGGCGCTGCTGCGCCTTCTTCACGATGCTGTCTGTGTGAGTGGACCAATTCAGTTTGTCTGTGATGTGTATGCCGAGGAACTTAAAACTTGCTACTCTCTCCACTGCTGTTCCATCGATGTGGATAGGGGGGTGTTCCCTCTGCTGTTTCCTGAAGTCCACAATCATCTCCTTAGTTTTGTTGACGTTGAGTGTGAGGTTATTTTCCTGACACCACACTCCGAGGGCCCTCACCTCCTCCCTGTAGGCCGTCTCGTCGTTGTTGGTAATCAAGCCTACCACTGTTGTGTCGTCCGCAAACTTGATGATTGAGTTGGAGGCGTGCGTGGCCACGCAGTCGTGGGTGAACAGGGAGTACAGGAGAGGGCTCAGAACGCACCCTTGTGGGGCCCCAGTGTTGAGGATCAGCGGGGAGGAGATGTTGTTACCTACCCTCACCACCTGGTGGCGGCCCGTCAGGAAGTCCAGTACCCAGTTGCACAGGGCGGGGTCGAGACCCAGGGTCTCGAGCTTGATGACGAGCTTGGAGGGTACTATGGTGTTGAATGCCGAGCTGTAGTCGATGAACAGCATTCTCACATAGGTATTCCTCTTGTCCAGATGGGTTAGGGCAGTGTGCAGTGTGGTTGAGATTGCATCGTCTGTGGACCTATTTGAGCGGTAAGCAAATTGGAGTGGGTCTAGGGTGTCAGGTAGGGTGGAGGTGATATGGTCCTTGACTAGTCTCTCAAAGCACTTCATGATGACGGAAGTGAGTGCTACGGGGCGGTAGTCGTTTAGCTCAGTTACCTTAGCTTTCTTGGGAACAGGAACAATGGTGGCCCTCTTGAAGCATGTGGGAACAGCAGACTGGTATAGGGATTGATTGAATATGTCCGTAAACACACCAGCCAGCTGGTCTGCGCATGCTCTGAGGGCGCGGCTGGGGATGCCGTCTGGGCCTGCAGCCTTGCGAGGGTTAACACGTTTAAATGTTTTACTCACCTCGGCTGCAGTGAAGGAGAGACCGCATGTTTCCGTTGCAGTGGCACTGTATTGTCCTCAAAGCGGGCAAAAAAGTTATTTAGTCTGCCTGGGAGCAAGACATCCTGGTCCGTGACTGGGCTGGATTTCTTCCTGTAGTCCGTGATTGACTGTAGACACTGCCACATGCCTCTTGTGTCTGAGCCGTTGAATTGAGATTCTACTTTGTCTCTGTACTGACGCTTAGCTTGTTTGATAGCCTTACGGAGGGAATAGCTGCACTGTTTGTATTCAGTCATGTTACCAGACACCTTGCCCTGATTGAAAGCAGTGGTTCGCGCTTTCAGTTTCACGCGGATGCTGCCATCAATCCACGGTTTCTGGTTAGGGAATGTTTTAATCGTTGCTATGGGAACGACATCTTCAACGCACGTTCTAATGAACTCGCACACCGAATCAGCGTATTCGTCAATGTTGTTATCTGACGCAATCCGAAACATGTCCCAGTCCACGTGGTGGAAGCAGTCTTGGAGTGTGGAGTCAGCTTGGTCGGACCAGCGTTGGACAGACCTCAGCGTGGGAGCTTCTTTTTTTAGCTTTTGTCTGTAGGCAGGTATCAGCAAAATGGAGTCGTGGTCAGCTTTTCCGAAAGGGGGGCAGGGCAGGGCCTTATATGCGTCGCGGAAGTTAGAGTAACAGTGTTCCAAGGTTTTTCCGCCTCTGGTTGCGCAATCAATATGCTGATAAAATTTAGGGAGTCTTGTTTTCAGATTAGCCTTGTTAAAATCCCCAGCAACAATGAATGCAGCCTCCGGATAAATGGTTTCCAGTTTGCAAAGAGTTAAATAAAGTTCGTTCAGAGCCATCGATGTGTCTGCTTGGGGGGGGGATATATACGGCTTCGATTATAATCGAAGAGAATTCTCTTGGTAGATAATGCGGTCTACATTTGATTGTGAGGAATTCTAAATCAGGTGAACAGAAGGATTTGAGTTCCTGTATGTTTCTTTCATCGCACCATGCCTCGTTAGCCATAAGGCATACACCCCCACCCCTCTTCTTACCAGAAAGGTGTTTGTTTCTGTCGGCGCGATGCGTGGAGAAACCCGTTGGCTGCACCGCTTCGGATAGCGTCTCTCCAGTGAGCCATGTTTCCGTGAAGCACAGAACGTTACAGTCTCTGATGTCCCTCTGGAATGCTACCCTTGTCAGGACCCGGTTTCGAACCTGGGTCTCCGGAGTGAGAAACAGTCACTTAACCAACTGAGCCACGAATAGTCAGCAGAACCCAGAAGATGAGGCAGACACAGCAGTACTTAAGACGGTGTATTTAATAAAGAAAAAATCCTAAAATACAAAAAATGGCAAATCCAAAAGGTGGTAGGAAAAACACAAAAAGACCTCAAAAGAAACTCACCAAAAATAAACAAAAACAAAAAACAGAATACCACAAGAACTTCACCCGGAATCGACAAGAGCACACAGAACACTAGGGCAGGGTGCTAACATACAAACACAGAGCACAGAACTGAGGGAAACAAAGGGTTTAAATACAATCAGGGGAAACGAGACACAGGTGCAAATAATAATGGGGATCAAGGGAAAAACATAGGGACAAAAAGCACAATGGGGACATCTACTGACCAAAACCCGGAACAACCCTGGCCAAATCCTGACAGAATCCCCCCTAGGAACGGCTCCTGACGTTCCTACCAGCTCTCTCAGGGTGGAGGACCCTGAACTGACGAATGAGGTCAGGGTCCAGGATGTCTTTGGCAGGAACCCAGGAGCGCTCCTCAGGACCGTAGCCTTCCCAGTCCACCAGATACTGCCAGGACCGCTGCACCCGGCGGGAATCCAGTATCCGGTGGACGGTATAAGCCGGCTGGCCTCCAATGACACGAGGCGGAGGGGGAGGTCTGTCTGCCGGGACAAGGGGAGAAAAAACAACAGGTTTTAACAATGACACATGAAATGTGGGATTAATCTTAAGGGATCTGGGTAAGTGTAGGCGATAAGAAACTGGGTTAACTCTCCTGGCAACCTTGAAGGGACCGATGTATTTTTGGGACAGCTTGCGAGACTCCACCCGTAGAGGTAAGTCTCTTGTGGAAAGCCAGACTCTCTGGCCGGGGCGCAGGGTAGGCCCGGGACGGCGACGTCTGTTGGCTTGTTGTTGATACCTCTGTGAGGAACGCATCAGATTAAGACGGGTCTTCCTCCACATAAGCCGACAGCGTCTGACGAACCTCAAGGCTGAAGGCACTCTGACTTCTGCCTCCTGGTCCGGGAACAATGGAGGAGCATAGCCAAACTGACACTCGTGCGGGGACATACCAGTGGAGGAGGAGCGCAAGGTGTTGTGCGCGTATTCGGCCCAAACAATAAAGGATGACCATGTGGACGGGTTGTCACGAGTCATACATCGGAGGGTGGTTTCCAGCTCTTGATTCATCCTCTCTGTTTGGCCGTTGGACTCCGGATGGTACCCTGAAGATAGACTGGCAGAAGCCCCCATGAGTTGGCAGAAGGCCTTCCAAAACCTTGAGGCGAACTGGGGACCTCTGTCAGAAACCACATCTTGAGGAATGCCGAAGACTCGGAACACATGATTAATTACCAACTCAGCCGTTTCCTTGGCAGAAGGTAACTTAGTCAGAGGGACGAACCTGGCCGCCTTTGAAAACCTGTCGATTATGACTAGGATAGTAGTATTGCCATGGGATGGAGGAAGTCCAGTAATAAAGTCCAATGAGATATGGGACCAGGGTCTGTGGGGAACAGGTAAAGGGTGAAGGAGTCCTTGAGGGCGGAGGTGAGAAGATTTGCCCTGGCAGCACACGGGGCAGGCATTGACGAAAGTGGCAACGTCTTCTCTTATGGTAGGCCACCAGAACTTACGCTGGATGAACTCCAAGGTGCGACCTACGCCCGGATGACAGGTGAGGCGAGAGGAGTGCCCCCACAGAAGGACCTGAGTCCTCACTGCCTTGGGGACAAACAACCGATTGGCAGGGCCTCCTTTAGGGTCCGGTTCGCTAGCTTGAGCACGTCTCACGGTATCCTCAACTTGCCACGAGATCGGAGCCACAATCTTAGCAGCAGGAAGGACAGGCATGTCCGTGTCATCTCGAATGGCAGGAGCGTAGACTCGGGACAGGGTATCCGGTTTGAGATTCGACCCGGGCCGATAGGTGAGGATAAACTGGAATCGATTGAAGAAAAGAGACCATCTAGCTTGTCTAGAGTTCAATCGCTTCGCCTGCTGGATATACTCCAGATTTTTGTGGTCCGTAAGCACTTGAAACGGGTGAGAAGCCCCCTCGAGCCAGTGTCTCCATTCCTTCAATGCCATCTTAACCGCTAGGAGTTCACGATCCCCCACATCGTAGTTCCTCTCAGTCGGGGTAAGCCGGTGTGAGAAGAAAGCGCACGGATGAAGCTTCTTGTCTTCACCCCTCTGAGACAGGACAGCTCCAACACCAACCTCTGACGCATCTACCTCCACCACAAATGGTTCATCCGTAGTCGGTAGTATCAGGATGGGAGCAGAGAGGACGCGCTGCTTGAGTCCTTGGAAGGCCGTCTCAGCTTCTCTTCCCCACACAAACCTTGCATTGCCACCTTTGGTTAAAGCTGAGAGAGGAGCTGCCACCAAACTGAAGTTCTTGATGAACTTGCGGTAAAAGTTTGTGAAGCCCAGGAAACGCTGAACATCCTTAACGGATTTGGGGGTGGGCCAATCCGCTACCGCCCCTACCTTCCTAGGGTCCATTTGGACTCGACCGGGTTCCACTACAAATCCCAGGAATTGTACTCGGGATGAATGGAATTCACATTTTTCCGGCTTAACGTACAGATGGCTGTCCAGGAGGCGTTTGAGTACTTGTCTGACATGCTTAGTGTGTTCTTGAAGGGAGCTCGAAAAGATGAGGATGTCATCCAAGTAAACGAACACAAATATGTTAAGCATATCCCTAAGCACATCGTTTATGAGCGATTGGAACACCGCTGGGGCGTTGGTCAGGCCGAAGGGCATCACCAAGTATTCATAGTGACCAGTAGGCGTGTTGAAAGCGGTCTTCCACTCGTCACCAGGTCTGATCCGCACAAGATGGTATGCGTTCCGCAGGTCAAGCTTAGTGAAAACAACTGCTTCCTGGAGCAGCTCGAAGGCTGTGGCCATAAGGGGTAGCGGGTAACGGTTACGGACGGTTATGTCATTGAGTCCCCGGTAGTCGATGCAAGGACGTAATCCACCATCTTTCTTGGCCACAAAGAAAAACCCTGCTCCCGCCGGGAGGTTGATGGACGCATGAGGCCTGCTTCCATAGAGTCCTTGATGTAGGTATCCATAGCAGCTCGTTCGGGTGGAGATAGGGAAAAGATCCGACCCCTGGGGGGCAAGTGCCCGGAAACAGGTCGATGGGGCAATCGTAAGATCTATGGGGTGGTAGCATGGTGGCCCTCTGTTTGCTAAACACCAGTTTGAGGTCATGGTAACACTCGGGAACTCGGGTCAGGTCGATGGATTCTAAAGACTCGGGAGTAGAACTCGGGAATTCTGGAAAATACAAGTAGCTTGGCACGTAGGACCCCACTGCTTGATAGTGCCCACAGACCAGTCGATGTGAGGGTTATGGCTGTGAAGCCAGGGGTATCCAAGGACGAGAGGGAACTCGGAACAGGAGATCAAATGAAAGTTCATCAATTCCTGGTGTTGTGAAACTGAAAGTCTCAAGGAGGTAGTGACATGAGTGACAAGTCCAGATCCCAAAGGGCTTCCATCCAATGTAGTAACCCTCATGGGGTCACTTAGAGGTTCAGAGGGAACGCCATTCTCCTTCGCCCAGACACCATCCATGAAGTTACCTGCGGCTCCAGAGTCTACCAAGGCTTGAAGGTGAAGCTTGTGGTTGTCCCAGGAGAGGGTGACTGGAATGAGCAGACGGGAGTTGGACGGATGGGAGGAGGTTATGTTTCCCGTTACAGTTCCCCCGGTCTGTACGGGACAGAGCGTTTCCCTGGAGCCCGGGACACGTGGAACGGAAATGGCCCGGTTTGCCGCAATATAGACAGCGTCGCTCCTCATCCGGCGGTCTCTCTCAGCCTGGGAGATGCGTCCAATCTGCATGGGTTCCGGTGGAGCCAGCGATGATAAAGGTGGGGACTCGGAGCTGGGACTGATAGGGGCTAGAGGTCTACAGTTGAGTTCTCTCTCTCTCAGACGCTGGTCAATGCGTGAAGCCAACTTGATCAGGGACTCGAGATTGTCCGGTGGTTCCCGAGTGGCCAGTTCATCTTGGATAGTGTCGGAAAGGCCTTTCAGAAAGCACACCGTGAGCGCCTCGTTGTTCCAGCCACTCGCTGCTGCCACCGTGCGGAACTGGATGGCATAGTCCGTCACGCTGCGCCAACCTTGATGGAGAGTCAGGAGCTGTTTGGCTGAGTCAGAACCACTGCTTGGGCCTTGAAACACTCGTTTGAATTCCTCAGCAAAGGCAGAGTAGCTGGCACAGCAGGAACTATGGGCATCCCACACAGCAGTAGCCCAGGCCAGGGCTTTTTCCGACAGCAGGGTAATGATATATGCGATCTTAGACCGGTCGGTGGGAAACGACGAAGGTTGCAGCTCAAAGGAGAGAGAACATTGAGTGAGAAAGCCTTTACAAGCACTTGGATCACCTGAGAACCGTTGGGGAGGTGGAAGACGAGGTTCAGCCAGGGGGTTAACTGCCATGGGTACGTGAACCTGAGGTACTGGGACGGAACCGTTGCCGGGGTAAGTCGATCAGATATCTGCTTTATGGAAGTCAGCATCTCCGACAGAAGATGAGAATGTCTAGCCATTAAGGCCTCTTGCTGAACCAGGGCGGCTTCGTGGCGTTGGACAGTCTCCTGTTGGTGGGACAGCGTGGCAAAAAGGTCCTGGGAACTGGCTGCCTCTGGGTTCATTTTTGGCTCTGTGTTTCTGTCAGGACCCGGTTTCGAACCTGGGTCTCCGGAGTGAGAAACAGTCACTTAACCAACTGAGCCACGAATAGTCAGCAGAACCCAGAAGATGAGGCAGACACAGCAGTACTTAAGACGGTGTATTTAATAAAGAAAAAATCCTAAAATACAAAAAATGGCAAATCCAAAAGGTGGTAGGAAAAACACAAAAAGACCTCAAAAGAAACTCACCAAAAATAAACAAAAACAAAAAACAGAATACCACAAGAACTTCACCCGGAATCGACAAGAGCACACAGAACACTAGGGCAGGGTGCTAACATACAAACACAGAGCACAGAACTGAGGGAAACAAAGGGTTTAAATACAATCAGGGGAAACGAGACACAGGTGCAAATAATAATGGGGATCAAGGGAAAAACATAGGGACAAAAAGCACAATGGGGACATCTACTGACCAAAACCCGGAACAACCCTGGCCAAATCCTGACAACCCTTTCTCGGATTTCATCAACCTTGTTGTCAAGAGACTGGACATTGGCAAGAAGAATGCTAGGGAGTGGGGCACGATGTGCCCGTCTCCGTAGTCTGACCAGAAGACCGCCACGTTTCCCTCTTTTTCGGAGTCGTTTTTTTGGGTCGCTGCATGCGATCCATTCCGTTGTCCTGTTTGTAAGGCAGAACACAGGATCCGCGTCGCGAAAAACATATTCTTGGTCGTACTGATGGTGAGTTGACGCTGATCTTATATACAGTAGTTCTTCTCGACTGTATGTAATGAAACCTAAGATGACCTGGGGTACTAATGTAAGAAATCACACTTAAAAAAACAAAAAACTGCATAGTTTCCTAGGAACGCGAAGCGAGGCGGCCATCTCTGTCGGCGCCGGAAGTAAACGACGATAGCCTGGGAAAACTATTACAAGTTTCAGATGATAGGTTGGAACAAAATACACATTTGACTGTACTTCGACATCAATAGGCAAAACCAATATCCTTCTGTTTAGGATATTGCGGTAAAAGAAGAAAAAGACACATCGATTCAGAACCCCTTGTGATTGGTTTTAGGGCAAGGCCACCTCGGTGTGTTGGCAGTGCATAATGAACATGGCATGGAGTGAATTGAGGTACTGTAGACTGCTAACCTATTCAGTGAGACAGAGGTAGAGATAGAGAGGGAGACGGGGGGGAGAGAGGGAGACGGAGAGAGAGGGGGAGAGAGAGAGACGGGAAAGAGGGGAAGAGGGAGATGGGGAGAGAGAGAGACCCTGTTGAGAATGAACGCAACAGCAGTTATCTGAAACTGCATCATACACACACACACACACACACACACACCACACACACACACACACACACACAGCTTATATATATTTATATCATGTCCTCTCAACCATGGATGTAAATGATTGCAACCCTTTACAACCCACACAGTAATGATAGGATTGGTATCTTTATTCATATGAAAAGGACATGAAGAACAATGTAGGCTAGTCTACTGCTCTTATCCCCACTAGATTTCTCTTCCACCCACTAGGGTCAAGTTTGGAGAGCCACTGGGCTGTCCTCTTCCTGTGGAGGTGTGTGTGTGTGTGTGAGAGAGAGAGAGAGACCAGTGCCTAATTTGAACCTCACCCTGGCAGAACAGAATCCGGCACCTCTCAGTTTTGGACTGTGTGGTTCAGGAACCCATTTACCAGGTTCCGGTTCATCTCGTGACCATGTGAACATGATCATAATAGCAAGCAACGTTGAATTCAAGTTGAATTCAACTGTAATTGTCCCCTAAACAACGTAATGTGAAAACTGATATTCTTAGAATTGATTTGTGTTTGGGTCGTGGTTTGCGCCACATTGTGGCCTATATAGACCCACGCGTGACCATTACTGTGGTGAGAAGGAGAGCCTGTATCTGTCACAGAACTAGGATGACAATCATCTTCTATGACCTCTCTTTGCTCTGATACACACTTAGAAAAAGGGGTTCCAGAGGGGTTCCAGAGGGGTTCCAGAGGGGTTCTTCGGCTGTCCCCACAGGAGAACCCTTTTTGGTTCCAAGTAGAACTTATTTGGGTTCCATGTAGAACCCCCTATTGAAAGCAACCCAGCATTGAAAGGGTTCTCCTATGGGGACGGCTGAGGAACCCTTTTAGGAGCCTGCAGCTCTCATCTCTCCAATTTGCACTTCATCATTAATTGATCTAATTGAATCGGAGCCGCGGGAAGGGCTCTGGAGGGGCCTTACCTCCCCTGATGATTTGAATTTGCCAAAGCTGTAGAATGTGTTGAGAAGTAAATGAAATCATTGTGAATGGTACACCAGGGGTAGGCTGATCATTCAGCTGGTGGAATATGGGTGTTGTCCAATCACAAGGCATGTCTACGGTCAGGAACACGCAGCAAGTCTCAGGCCTTTCGCAGTGTTTCTAATGCAATCGTGGGTCAACACAGGTTGGAAAGGAAATGGACCCTGCTGAAAAGTGAAGACTAATCTGTCTGTAGGTTATCGACTAACAAATAGACCTATTGAGCGAACACCATTCCTTTACGAAGTTAAGCGAGAGAGAGAGAAGCTTTTGGCACGAACGCATCGGTCATCGCGGGTGAGTGAACTGTGCATCATTGGGTGCAACTGGAAAGCATCATTTCCTCCTCATATTGTAGAATATGTGTCATCACACCTGGTTCTAGACTACTGATGGGTTCAAGACAAGGTCCTTGTTATTGACCTCAGTTTGGCAGTTTGTCAGTGTCAAAGCTCCCTGTCATTTCCATCATCTGTGACGCATTCAAAAATGACGTAGAATTGCATGAAATGGGATTTTAAAAGGCCACATTTCCCCTGACCTTTCAGCGACACTAATGTTCCCCATGTGTGTGCATTGTGCAAGTGCCTCTATATGCTCCATGTCAATATGTACAAGTGGTGATCATGCAATGCTTTATTATGAAGGAGATTCTTCTTCATACATTGTGGCACCTCAGATCCCCTCTCAGCTCACTTGTAGAAGCACACTGTGTGACACACAGCTTTCCCCTGCCACATATAATTATGATACACAGTCTAAAGCGAGAGAGTGTTAATTAGCTATTGTATGACAGCTATGTAAAAACCCATGCGTCATCCTAGAAGATGTAAGGTCTTACTTTGTCAAGACAGCAAGCTCTGGTTTGTCCCTTTGTCTGTTCAACTCAAATGTTTGTCTCTGTGTGTGTCTTTGTCTGTGTGCGCGTGTGTTTGTCTCTGTGTGTGTGTTTGCGTTTGTCTCTGTGTGTGTCTTTGTCTGTGTGTGTGTTTGTCTCTGTGTGTGTGTTTGCCTCTGTGTGTGTGTTTGCGTTTGTCTCTGTGTGTGTCTTTGTCTGTGTGTGTGTGTTTGCGTTTGTCTCTGTGTGTGTTTGCGTTTGTCTCTGTGTGTGTCTTTGTCTGTGTGTGTGTTTGTCTCTGTGTGTGTGTTTGCCTCTGTGTGTGTGTTTGCGTTTGTCTCTGTGTGTGTCTTTGTCTGTGTGTGTGTGTTTGCGTTTGTCTCTGTGTGTGTTTGCGTTTGTCTCTGTGTGTGTGTTTCTGTTTGCCTCTGTGTGTGTGTTTGCCTCTGTGTGTGTGTTTGTCTCTGTGTGTCTGTCTCTGTGTCTCTGTGTGTTTGTCTATGTGTGTGTTTGTCTCTCTCTGTGTCTTTATATTTCTGTGTGTCTCTGTATCTCTGTGTGTGTCTCTGTGTGTGTCTGTCATACTGTATGTTCAATTGTGTGTGTATGTCTATGTTTCTCCCCCTCGAAGGTGTGAGATTGCACTCACACACATTAAAGTGCCTTTTATATAGACAAGCCTCTGGACACCTCTTAGGGGCCATTTCTCTTGACTCCATCATCCCTCTCTCCTCCACCATCACTCCATCCAGCCTTAGAGAACTCTGTCTCAATCTAGGCTCAATCCCAGTACACTTTAGAAAAGGAGATAGCTAGAACCTAAAAAGGTTATTTGGCTGTCCCCATAGGAGAACCCTTTGAATAACCCTTTCTGGTTCCAGGTATAACCCTTTTTGGTTCCAGGTATAACCCTTTCTGGTTCCAGGTATAACCCTTTCTGGTTCCAGGTATAACCCTTTCTGGTTCCAGGTATAACCCTTTCCACAGAGGGTTCTACATGGAACCCAGAAGGGTTCTCCCTGGAACCAAAAAGGGTTATATGGGAACAGCCGAAGAACGCTCTTGGAACACTCTTTTCTAAGAGTGTACCCCGCTTAGTGTACCTCACTTAGTGTACCCTGCTTAGAGTGTACCTCACTTAGTGTACCCTGCTTAGAGTGTACCTCACTTAGTGTACCCTGCTTAGAGTGTACCTCACTTAGTGTACCCCGCTTAGAGTGTACCTCACTTAGTGTACCCCGCTTAGAGTGTACCTCACTTAGTGTACCCCGCTTAGAGTGTACCTCACTTAGTGTACCCCGCTTAGAGTGTACCTCACTTAGTGTACCCCGCTTAGAGTGTACCTCACTTAGTGTACCCCGCTTAGAGTGTACCTCACTTAGTGTACCCCGCTTAGAGTGTACCTCACTTAGTGTACCCCGCTTAGAGTGTACCTCACTTAGTGTACCCCGCTTAGAGTGTACCTCACTTAGTGTACCCCGCTTAGTGTACCTCACTTAGTGTACCCCGCTTAGAGTGTACCTCACTTAGTGTACCCCGCTTAGAGTGTACCTCACTTAGTGTACCCCGCTTAGAGTGTGCCTCACTTAGTGTACCCCGCTTAGTGTGCCTCACTTAGTGTACCCCGCTTAGAGTGTGCCTCACTTAGTGTACCCCGCTTAGAGTGTACCTCACTTAGTGTACCCCGCTTAGAGTGTACCTCACTTAGTGTACCCCGCTTAGAGTGTACCTCACTTAGTGTACCCCGCTTAGAGTGTACCTCACTTAGTGTACCCCGCTTAGAGTGTACCTCACTTAGTGTACCCCGCTTAGAGTGTACCTCACTTAGTGTACCCCGCTTAGGGTGTACCTCACTTAGTGTACCCCGCTTAGAGTGTACCTCACTTAGTGTACCCCGCTTAGAGTGTACCTCACTTAGTGTACCCCGCTTAGAGTGTACCTCACTTAGTGTACCCCGCTTAGAGTGTACCTCACTTAGTGTACCCCGCTTAGAGTGTACCTCACTTAGTGTACCCTGCTTAGAGTGTACCTCACTTAGTGTACCCCGCTTAGTGTTTTTCACAATGCCTGTACTGGCATCAGTAATAGCTTTTCTTAGATTTCTCCTGCAACAAATACATGCTGACCATATGAGTAATATATGAGAACTGCAAAACAACAATGTGCCGTAATGTACAGTGCCTTGCGAAAGTATTCGCCCCCCTTGAACTTTGCAACCTTTTGCCACATTTCAGGCTTCAAACATAAAGATATAAAACTGTATTTTTTTGTGAAGAATCAACAACAAGTGGGACACAATCATGAAGTGGAACGACATTTATTGGATATTTCAAAGTTTTTGAACAAATCAAAAACTGAAAAATTGGGCATGCAAAATTATTCAGCCCCCAGTTCTTTCCACAGATTCTCGATTGGATTCAGGTCTGGACTTTGACCTGGCCATTCTAACACCTGGATATGTTTATTTTTGAACCATTCCATTGTAGATTTTGCTTTACGTTTTGGATCATTGTCTTGTTGGAAGACAAATCTCCGTCCCAGTCTCAGGTCTTTTGCAGACTCCATCAGGTTTTCTTCCAGAATGTTTCTGTATTTGGCTCCATCCATCTTCCCATCAATTTTAACCATCTTCCCTGTCCCTGCTGAAGAAAAGCAGGCCCAAACCATGATGCTGCCACCACCATGTTTGACAGTGGGGATGGTGTGGTCAAGGTGATGAGCTGTGTTGCTTTTACGCCAAACATAACGTTTTGCATTGTTGCCAAAAAGTTCAATTTTGGTTTCATCTGACCAGAGCACCTTCTTCCACATGTTTGGTGTGTCTCCCAGGTGGCTTGTGGCAAACTTTAAACAACACTTTTTATGGATATCTTTAAGAAATGGCTTTCTTGCCACTCTTCCATAAAGGCCAGATTTGTGCAATATACAGCTGATTGTTGTCCTATGGACAGAGTCTCCCACCTCAGCTGTAGATCTCTGCAGTTCATCCAGAGTGATCATGGGCCTCTTGGCTGCAATTTGTAAGTCGCTCTGGATAAGAGCGTCTGCTAAATGACTTAAATGTAAATGTAAATGTAAATGATATCCATCATTTCAGCTAACGCTAGCTGGTTCTTCACTGTGTGTGGGGTGTTTGGTGTATGTAGAGTAGTGTGTAATAATGTGTTGTATTGCAGATATGTTGTGGTAGAGTAGTGTGTTGTATTGTAGATATATTGAGGTAGAGTAGTGTGTTGTATTGTAGATATGTTGTGGTAGAGTAGTGTGTCGTATTGTAGATATATTGAGGTAGAGTAGTGTGTTGTATTGTAGATATGTTGTGGTAGAGTAGTGTGTTGTATTGTAGATATGTTGTGGTAGAGTAGTGTGTTGTATTGTAGATATATTGTGGTAGAGTAGTGTGTTGTATTGTAGATATATTGAGGTAGAGTAGTGTGTTGTATTGTAGATATGTTGTGGTTGAGTAGTGTGTTGTATTGTAGATATGTTGTGGTAGATTAGTGTGTTGTATTGTAGATATGTTGAGGTAGAGTAGTGTGTTGTATTGTAGATATGTTGTGGTTGAGTAGTGTGTTGTATTGTAGATATGATGTGGTAGAGTAGTGTGTTGTATTGTAGATATGATGTGGTAGAGTAGTGTGTTGTATTGTAGATATGATGTGGTAGAGTAGTGTGTTGTATTGTAGATATGTTGTGGTTGAGTAGTGTGTAATAATGTGTTGTATTGCAGATATGTTGTGGTAGAGTAGTGTGTTGTATTGTAGATATGTTGTGGTAGAGTAGTGTGTTGTATTGTAGATATGTTGTGGTAGAGTAGTGTGTTGTATTGTAGATATGTTGTGGTAGAGTAGTGTGTTGTATTGTAGATATATTGTGGTAGAGTAGTGTGTTGTATTGTAGATATATTGAGGTAGAGTAGTGTGTTGTATTGTAGATATGTTGTGGTTGAGTAGTGTGTTGTATTGTAGATATGTTGTGGTAGAGTAGTGTGTTGTATTGTAGATATGTTGAGGTAGAGTAGTGTGTTGTATTGTAGATATGTTGTGGTTGAGTAGTGTGTTGTATTGTAGATATGATGTGGTAGAGTAGTGTGTTGTATTGTAGATATGATGTGGTAGAGTAGTGTGTTGTATTGTAGATATGATGTGGTAGAGTAGTGTGTTGTATTGTAGATATGTTGTGGTTGAGTAGTGTGTAATAATGTGTTGTATTGCAGATATGTTGTGGTAGAGTAGTGTGTTGTATTGTAGATATGTTGTGGTAGAGTAGTGTGTTGTATTGTAGATATGTTGTGGTAGAGTAGTGTGTTGTATTGTAGATATATTGAGGTAGAGTAGTGTGTTGTATTGTAGATATGTTGTGGTAGAGTAGTGTGTTGTATTGTAGATATGTTGTGGTTGAGTAGTGTGTTGTATTGTAGATATGTTGTGGTAGAGTAGTGTGTTGTATTGTAGATATATTGAGGTAGAGTAGTGTGTTGTATTGTAGATATGTTGTGGTAGAGTAGTGTGTTGTATTGTAGATATATTGAGGTAGAGTAGTGTGTTGTATTGTAGATATGTTGTGGTAGAGTAGTGTGTTGTATTGTAGATATGTTGTGGTAGAGTAGTGTGTTGTATTGTAGATATATTGTGGTAGAGTAGTGTGTTGTATTGTAGATATATTGAGGTAGAGTAGTGTGTTGTATTGTAGATATGTTGTGGTTGAGTAGTGTGTTGTATTGTAGATATGTTGTGGTAGAGTAGTGTGTTGTATTGTAGATATGTTGAGGTAGAGTAGTGTGTTGTATTGTAGATATGTTGTGGTAGAGTAGTGTGTTGTATTGTAGATATGTTGAGGTAGAGTAGTGTGTTGTATTGTAGATATGTTGTGGTTGAGTAGTGTGTTGTATTGTAGATATGTTGTGGTAGAGTAGTGTGTTGTATTGTAGATATGTTGTGGTAGAGTAGTGTGTTGTATTGTAGATATATTGTGGTAGAGTAGTGTGTTGTATTGTAGATATATTGAGGTAGAGTAGTGTGTTGTATTGTAGATATGTTGTGGTTGAGTAGTGTGTTGTATTGTAGATATGTTGTGGTAGAGTAGTGTGTTGTATTGTAGATATGTTGAGGTAGAGTAGTGTGTTGTATTGTAGATATGTTGTGGTAGAGTAGTGTGTTGTATTGTAGATATGTTGAGGTAGAGTAGTGTGTTGTATTGTAGATATGTTGTGGTTGAGTAGTGTGTTGTAGAGTGGTGTGTTGTAGAGTAGTGTGTTGTATTGTAGATATGTTGAGGTAGAGTAGTGTGTTGTATTGTAGATATGATGTGGTAGAGTAGTGTGTTGTAGAGTGGTGTGATAGTGTAACGTAGACGCAGGGAGTCAGAAAGCAGGTGCAGATTGTGAGTTTAGTAATAACGACCATGGAGAGTTACAAAACAAGAGATGTGCCTGGACATTAATACTGAATCAATACTGCCCGAAGAGTGATGCTGGGGAGTGCTATATAATGGGGAAGTAATCAGGGTAGTGATGGAGTCCAGGTGTGCCTCATGATGGGGTGCAGGTGTGCATAATGAGGGTTGCCAGGTGCGCGTTATGATGGGTTGCCAGGACCGATGGTTAGTAAATCCAGCCGTAGGACGATGCCGGCCAGGTGGACGGCTCTGAGAGCAAGGAGCGGGCCGGTCGGCGAAGGTAGAGATCTCGGATGATGTTGGGATCTAGAATGTCATCCAACACCGCTCCTCTGGACTGTACCCCTCCCAGTCCACCAGGTACTGGAGCTGACCCATAAGTTGTCTGGAATCCAGGAGGGATCTGACGGCATAGGCAGGGCCGGCCTGAGGAGGGAAACATGAATAGAATGTGAGATACGGTAATTAGTGTTGAGCTGTAAGCTATATGTTACCTCATTGACCCTCCAGAGGACCTTGAAGGGCCCCACAAACCGGGGGTTCAGCTTCCGGCAGGGCAGGTGGAGCGGGAGGTTCCTGGTGGAGAAACAGACGCGATCACCAGGATGGAACACGGGAGCCTCACTGCAGTGGTGGTCCGCCTGATCCTTCTGATGGTGGGCGGCGCGCTGGAGCCTCAGGTGGGCACTGTTTCATACCTCCTCTGCATGCCGGAACCACTCGTTAACTGCAGGGGCCTCGATCTGGATCGGAGTCCACGGAGCCAGGGCAGGCTGATATCCCAGGACGCATTGGGAGTCAGCCCAGTGGAGGAACCGGGCCCACTCCCCCTGCCAGTCCTGGCATTGACTCCTTAGGAACCTCCTCAGTTCCTGTTTGGTCCTCTCCTCCTGCCCGTTAGACTGAGGCCGGTACCCGGATGTGAGGCTGACTGTGGCCACAGGCTTCTCCATGAAGGTTTTCCAGACCCGCAACATGAATTGGGGACTATATCCTCCGGAAGGCCATAGTGCCAGAAGACCTAATGGAATAATGCCTTAGTGACCTGTAGAGTGGTAGGTAGACCAGAGAGATGGATACAGCGGTAAGATTTAGAGAATCTGTCAACAACAGCCAGAATAGTCGTAAAACCATCAGAAAGGGGGAGATCCGTTACAAAGTCTATGGAAAGATGTGACCAAGGCTGCTGAGGTACGGGAAGGGGAAGTAGTTTACCTGAAAGGAGCCTGCTGGGGAGATTTGGATTGAGTACATAACGAACATGTTGACATAGTAGGCGAAGTCCTGCCCATGTTTGGCCACCAGTATTGAGTGGTGAGTGGTCCTGTGGCGTGAGTAATTGTGCCGGATCCCAATGGTCGCATTTCCAGAACTTGGACAGGAAAAGGAGAGGAGAGCAGTTATTAAGTTATGTTCAGGGAGGAAGACCTGGTAGAAGAAGTTCCCAGCGGCAGATGATGGACAGCCAGTGAAATTGACTCCAGAAAGGGTTTGGTGGAAAGTGATGATGGAGTACTCAGGCCATCAGTCTGGATATCAAGACGAAGCGTCCAAGGATAGGTTGTCATGTTGACATGCCAACAGTCTGAAAGGTGAGGGCGTACTCTGCAGCAGTCTGGGTACCCTGCTGGAGTTGAAAGTCGCTCACCTCCCTCTCTGCCCGCTGGAGGATGGTCGAAGACCATCCTGAACAGAGCCATGAACCTCTCATAAGAACCTAACTCATCCTCTCCTCTCTCCCAGACGGCCGTAGCCCACTCCAACGCCCGTCCGGCCAGCAGTGAAATGACCGTGGCAACCTTGGACCTCTCGTGATGGGGTCTCCCATCTGATACGCAAAATAGAGGGAGCACTGGAACAGGAAGCCACGGCATTTCAGGAAAGGGAAAGTCGGGCATCACTGACCTGGGCGGACTGCTGGGTAGGCTGGGAGACTGGCTCACTGTGACGACCTGTGGTAGGAGGCCCTCCGTCAGAGTTATGGAGAACCTCGCTGGTGGTGGGGGACATGGAGGACCTCCTTCATGGTCGTACCCAGTAGAGTCAGCTGGTCATGGTGTTGGTGGAGTAGATGACCCTGTTCCTCGACCGTCTGGAAGATGGTGTAATCATCATCATTTCTTGAGGCAGGGAGTCAGGAAGCCGGTGCAGATGTTGAGTTCAATAATAACGAACATGGAGCGTTAGAAAACAAGAGAAGCGTCTGGACAAGCAAACTGCACCAATACTGCCTGAAGAGTGATGCTCGGTGCTAGATAAAGGGGAAGTCATCAGGGTAGTGATGGAGTCCAGGTGTGCTTCATGATGGGTTGCCAGGACCGGTGGTTAGTAAAGCAGGGGAGTAGACGTGACTGACAGCTAGCAGCAGCCAATAGGGAAAGGGATCCGGTATAAAATACAAAATGAATGATTAACCAGTGGAAGCAATTTAAAAATGTAAATCACTGTTATGAAGTGATATCTATATCAGACGTTTTATGGTCCTTACACAGATCAGATTACGTAGCTACACATCGATAGGCATTCGGGTGTTTTTATCCTTCGCTACACTAAGCAATAAAAGAGTTAGCTAGCTACGTTACTTCAAGAGCATTGCATGACGAAATATCGTTGCTTGAGTAAATAAAGCAGCGCGACTCTTCCTTGTCGTATTTTGGTGAATTTTCTTTGAGGAAGGCGGCTGTTTCATCCTCACTGGCGTCGTTCATCTTCTCTGGCTGCGCATGACTGGCTCAGGGTAATGCGATTATTGCGGATAGTCAGATGAATATAATAGTTTGATTGAAACGTTTACATGCTTTGCAAGAAGAACAATTCCCCTAATAGGCCTGTTTTACATCTGAGGTCAGGTCACCTGATGGCACCGATAAATGCAGAAAATCGCTAACCAAAATACACATTCTGCTATAGTGAACATGTTATTTTTTGGGAAGCATATTTGATTCTGAGTTTGGACATATAAAGTATTATGTGAAAACTACTTCTAAGACGTATACATTGTTCTTCCGAACTCACTTCATTCGCTGTAATGAGGAGGCTCTCGGCTGGTGCTGGCACATGCACCGATCAAATGCACCGCTGGGAACGCCGATTAAGCTGTTCACGTCCTAATCATTCAAAAGATTGCTCAGAAAACCAGATGTTTTAATCAGTGTATGCTTACTTTGATTATCACCTTTACGCCGATTAAGATAAACAGAGTAAGGTGTTTACATGACTAATACCATACTCAGCCAACTGCCATAATCAGTTTAATATCAAATTATTAGTGTGCATGTAAACGTACTCATTGAAATATGGCCATCCATTAACATAAAGTCTACTCCTCCCTGGAGAACTCTGTCTCAATCTACTCCTCCCTGGAGAACTCTGTCTCAATCTACTCCTCCCTGGAGAACTCTGTCTCAATCTACTCCTCCCTGGAGAACTCTGTCTCAATCTACTCCTCCCTGGAGAACTCTCTCAGTCTACTCCTCCCTGGAGAACTCTGTCTCAATCTACTCCTCCCTGGAGAACTCTGTCTCAATCTACTCCTCCCTGGAGAACTCTGTCTCAATCTACTCATCCCTGGAGAACTCTGTCTCAATCTACTCCTCCCTGGAGAACTCTGTCTCAATCTACTCCTCCCTGGAGAACTCTGTCTCAGTCTACTCCTCCCTCCATCCACCCCTCCATCCATCCACCCTTCCCCTCCCTTCCTCCCTAATCTCTCCATCCCTTCCCTTTAGTCTGTCAATTCAATTTATGCTGCTCATTGCCTCTTATTGGCATGAGACAAAACAGTGGCGCCCGTCAACGTCCATACGCATCAGAGACAAACAACAAACAGTGCGTGTGTGTCCGAGCATGTGTGTGTGCATGTCCATACCCATCAGAGAGAAACGACAATGAACAGAAATCAAAAAATGTGCGACTGGACCGGAGAGTCCTCAATTAATAAAAATAAAAACTGCAACGAGATGAAAAACACAAAAGACTAAACCCAATCACAAATTTAACAACAGACAAAAGATGTCATAGTTAGCACACACACACACACACACACACACACACACACACACACACACACACACACACACACACACACACACACACACGCGCACACACACGCGCACACAATCAGGAAGCCTTAGGGGGTCATATGTTTAGAAAGATGGATCATATAGAAAGATAGACATCCTATTTATGACATCATTCATGTGGAACCTCATAACGTTGGGGCAGTTTACCTGAGTCAATGTCCCATAGCTGTTGGCCTGCTGCCAAGGAAGAGGGATGGAGGGAGAGGAATAGCATCTCTTTTTCCCCAAGGTGTGAAGGCCATTGCCAGTCAGAGAGCTTGTCTAAGCAGGAGTTGTATTATTCAGACACACACACGCGCACACACACACACACACACACACTCACACTCACACTCACACTCACACACACACACACACTCTCTCACCAGACAGGTTTGTATTATTCAGGGATGACTCAACTCTCCTCTCCTGCCCCCCATTTTAGATGAGAAATACATTTTACTGTAAGTCTGACTTAAAAAGAGAGGGATGGAGAGAGGGGAAAACCTGAAGGAAGAGTTTCAAAAAAGAAGAGAGAAGCGATTAAGTCAATCATCATTAGTGTGGTTGATGGACTGCAGATTTCTCTGGTCTCTTGTCTTCCTCTTCTCAATCATCTGTTTTTTTCTCTCAGGCTGATAGATGGACGGGGTTGGAGAGAGAGGAAGAGGGAGAGAATGGAATAGTGACTGGGGAGAGAGATTATTTGTGTGGAGGCAGTGTGTAGACGGGAAAAGAGAAAGGGAGAGATTGAGCGGGTTTGAGAGTGTGAGAGGAACTGTGTGTGTGTGTGTGTGTGTGTGTGTAGCAGGCATAGTGTGTAGAGGGGAAGAGTGAGAGAGAGATGGAGCAGGTTTGAGAGTGAGAGAGGAACTGTGTGTGTGTGTAGCAGGCTTAGTGTGTAGAGGGGAAGAGTGAGAGAGAGATGGAGCAGGTTTGAGAGTGTGAGAGGAACTGTGTGAGTGTGTGTAGCAGGCTTAGTGTGTAGAGGGGAAGAGTGAGAGAGAGATGGAGCGGGTTTGAGAGTGAGAGAGGAACTGTTTATGTGTGTGTATAGCAGGCATAGTGTGCAGAGGGGAAGAGTGAGAGAGAGATGGAGCGGGTTTGAGAGTGTGAGAGGAACTGTTTATGTGTGTGTAGCAGGCTTAGTGTGTAGAGGGGAAGAGTGAGAGAGAGATGGAGCTGGTTTGAGAGTGTGAGAGGAACTGTTTATGTGTGTGTAGCAGGCTTAGGGTGTAGAGGGGAAGAGTGAGAGAGAGATGGAGCAGGTTTGAGAGTGAGAGAGGAACTGTGTGTGTGTGTAGCAGGCTTAGTGTGTAGAGGGGAAGAGTGAGAGAGAGATGGAGCAGGTTTGAGAGTGAGAGGAACTGTGTGTGTGTGTGTAGCAGGCTTAGGGTGTAGAGGGGAAGAGTGAGAGAGAGATGGAGCGGGTTTGAGAGTGTGAGAGGAACTGTTTATGTGTGTGTAGCAGGCTTAGTGTGTAGAGGGGAAGAGTGAGAGAGAGATGGAGCAGGTTTGAGAGTGAGAGAGGAACTGTTTATGTGTGTGTGTAGCAGGCATAGTGTGTAGAGGGGAAGAGTGAGAGAGAGATGGAGCTGGTTTGAGAGTGAGAGGAACTGTGTGTGTGTGTGTAGCAGGCTTAGTGTGTAGAGGGGAAGAGTGAGAGAGAGATGGAGCAGGTTTGAGAGTGAGAGGAACTGTGTGTGTGTGTGTAGCAGGCTTAGGGTGTAGAGGGGAAGAGTGAGAGAGAGATGGAGCGGGTTTGAGAGTGTGAGAGGAACTGTTTATGTGTGTGTAGCAGGCTTAGTGTGTAGAGGGGAAGAGTGAGAGAGAGATGGAGCAGGTTTGAGAGTGAGAGAGGAACTGTTTATGTGTGTGTGTAGCAGGCATAGTGTGTAGAGGGGAAGAGTGAGAGAGAGATGGAGCTGGTTTGAGAGTGTGAGAGGAACTGTTTATGTGTGTGTGTAGCAGGCATAGTGTGTAGAGGGGAAGAGTGAGAGAGAGATGGAGCGGGTTTGAGAGTGTGAGAGGAACTGTGTGAGTGTGTGTAGCAGGCTTAGTGTGTAGAGGGGAAGAGTGAGAGAGATGGAGCTGGTTTGAGAGTGTGAGAGGAACTGTGTGAGTGTGTGTAGCAGGCTTAGTGTGTAGAGGGGAAGAGTGAGAGAGAGATGGAGCTGGTTTGAGAGTGAGAGAGGAACTGTTTATGTGTGTGTGTAGCAGGCATAGTGTGTAGAGGGGAAGAGTGAGAGAGAGATGGAGCGGGTTTGAGAGTGTGAGAGGAACTGTTTATGTGTGTGTAGCAGGCTTAGTGTGTAGAGGGGAAGAGTGAGAGAGAGATGGAGCAGGTTTGAGAGTGAGAGAGGAACTGTGTGTGTGTGTGTAGCAGGCTTAGGGTGTAGAGGGGAAGAGTGAGAGAGAGATGGAGCAGGTTTGAGAGTGAGAGAGGAACTGTGTGTGTGTGTGTGTGTAGCAGGCATAGTGTGTAGAGGGAAAGAGTGAGAGAGAGATGGAGCTGGTTTGAGAGTGTGAGAGGAACTGTGTGTGTGTGTAGCAGGCATAGTGTGTAGACGGAAAGAGTGAGAGAGAGATGGAGCAGGTTTGAGAGTGAGAGGAACTGTGTGTGTGTGTGTAGCAGGCTTAGGGTGTAGAGGGGAAGAGTGAGAGAGAGATGGAGCGGGTTTGAGAGTGTGAGAGGAACTGTTTATGTGTGTGTAGCAGGCTTAGTGTGTAGAGGGGAAGAGTGAGAGAGAGATGGAGCAGGTTTGAGAGTGAGAGAGGAACTGTTTATGTGTGTGTATAGCAGGCATAGTGTGCAGAGGGGAAGAGTGAGAGAGAGATGGAGCGGGTTTGAGAGTGTGAGAGGAACTGTTTATGTGTGTGTAGCAGGCTTAGTGTGTAGAGGGGAAGAGTGAGAGAGATGGAGCGGGTTTGAGAGTGAGAGAGGAACTGTTTATGTGTGTGTATAGCAGGCATAGTGTGCAGAGGGGAAGAGTGAGAGAGAGATGGAGCGGGTTTGAGAGTGTGAGAGGAACTGTTTATGTGTGTGTAGCAGGCTTAGGGTGTAGAGGGGAAGAGTGAGAGAGAGATGGAGCGGGTTTGAGAGTGTGAGAGGAACTGTTTATGTGTGTGTAGCAGGCTTAGTGTGTAGAGGGGAAGAGTGAGAGAGAGATGGAGCAGGTTTGAGAGTGAGAGAGGAACTGTTTATGTGTGTGTGTAGCAGGCATAGTGTGTAGAGGGGAAGAGTGAGAGAGAGATGGAGCTGGTTTGAGAGTGAGAGGAACTGTGTGTGTGTGTGTGTGTAGCAGGCTTAGGGTGTAGAGGGGAAGAGTGAGAGAGAGATGGAGCGGGTTTGAGAGTGTGAGAGGAACTGTTTATGTGTGTGTAGCAGGCTTAGTGTGTAGAGGGGAAGAGTGAGAGAGATGGAGCAGGTTTGAGAGTGAGAGAGGAACTGTTTATGTGTGTGTGTAGCAGGCATAGTGTGTAGAGGGGAAGAGTGAGAGAGAGATGGAGCTGGTTTGAGAGTGAGAGGAACTGTGTGTGTGTGTGTAGCAGGCTTAGTGTGTAGAGGGGAAGAGTGAGAGAGAGATGGAGCAGGTTTGAGAGTGAGAGGAACTGTGTGTGTGTGTGTAGCAGGCTTAGGGTGTAGAGGGGAAGAGTGAGAGAGAGATGGAGCGGGTTTGAGAGTGTGAGAGGAACTGTTTATGTGTGTGTAGCAGGCTTAGTGTGTAGAGGGGAAGAGTGAGAGAGAGATGGAGCGGGTTTGAGAGTGAGAGAGGAACTGTTTATGTGTGTGTGTAGCAGGCATAGTGTGTAGAGGGGAAGAGTGAGAGAGAGATGGAGCTGGTTTGAGAGTGTGAGAGGAACTGTTTATGTGTGTGTGTAGCAGGCATAGTGTGTAGAGGGGAAGAGTGAGAGAGATGGAGCGGGTTTGAGAGTGTGAGAGGAACTGTGTGAGTGTGTGTAGCAGGCTTAGTGTGTAGAGGGGAAGAGTGAGAGAGAGATGGAGCGGGTTTGAGAGTGTGAGAGGAACTGTGTGAGTGTGTGTAGCAGGCTTAGTGTGTAGAGGGGAAGAGTGAGAGAGAGATGGAGCTGGTTTGAGAGTGAGAGAGGAACTGTTTATGTGTGTGTGTAGCAGGCATAGTGTGTAGAGGGGAAGAGTGAGAGAGAGATGGAGCGGGTTTGAGAGTGTGAGAGGAACTGTTTATGTGTGTGTAGCAGGCTTAGTGTGTAGAGGGGAAGAGTGAGAGAGAGATGGAGCTGGTTTGAGAGTGTGAGAGGAACTGTTTATGTGTGTGTAGCAGGCATAGTGTGTAGAGGGGAAGAGTGAGAGAGAGATGGAGCAGGTTTGAGAGTGAGAGAGGAACTGTGTGTGTGTGTGTAGCAGGCTTAGGGTGTAGAGGGGAAGAGTGAGAGAGAGATGGAGCAGGTTTGAGAGTGAGAGAGGAACTGTTTATGTGTGTAGCAGGCTTAGGGTGTAGAGGGGAAGAGTGAGAGAGAGATGGAGCAGGTTTGAGAGTGAGAGAGGAACTGTGTGTGTGTGTGTAGCAGGCATAGTGTGTAGAGGGGAAGAGTGAGAGAGAGATGGAGCGGGTTTGAGAGTGAGAGGAACTGTGTGAGTGTGTGTAGCAGGCATAGTGTGTAGAGGGAAAGAGTGAGAGAGAGATGGAGCGGGTTTGAGAGTGAGAGAGGAACTGTGTGTGTGTGTGTAGCAGGCTTAGGGTGTAGAGGGGAAGAGTGAGAGAGAGATGGAGCAGGTTTGAGAGTGAGAGAGGAACTGTGTGTGTGTGTGTAGCAGGCATAGTGTGTAGAGGGGAAGAGTGAGAGAGAGATGGAGCGGGTTTGAGAGTGTGAGAGGAACTGTGTGTGTGTGTGTGTGTGTGTGTGTGTGTGTGTAGCAGGCATAGTGTGTAGAGGGGAAGAGTGAGAGAGAGATGGAGCGGGTTTGAGAGTGAGAGAGGAACTGTGTGTGTGTGTGTGTGTGTGTGTGTGTAGCAGGCATAGTGTGTAGAGGGGAAGAGTGAGAGAGAGATGGAGCGGGTTTGAGAGTGAGAGAGGAACTGTGTGTGTGTGTGTGTAGCAGGCATAGTGTGTAGAGGGGAAGAGTGAGAGAGAAATGGAGCGGGTTTGAGAGTGAGAGAGTGTTTGGAGAGGATTTGAAAGAGAGAGACGGCAGAGATAGAATGTATTTGTAGGCATGAGAAAGAGAAATTATAGACACGTAGAGAGACAGATACAGAGAGACTGATACAGACATATAGAGAGACACAAGACACACAGACAGACACAGATAGACACACAGATACACGCAGAGAGCGACTCAGAGGGACAGATACAGAGAACGAGAGAGAGAGAGAAGGAGACATACAGAGAGATGTACAGACACACAGAGAGACACACACAGAGACAGACACACAGAGACATGCAGATATACAGAGAGACAGACACAGAGAGATGCAAAGACACAGAGAACAAGAGAGACACACTGTGAGACAGGTATACAGAGAGACACAAGACACACAGACACACACAGATACAGAGTGACAGACACAGAGACCGACACAGATGCAGAGAACAAGATAGACAGACACACAGAGAAAGATGCAGAGAGACATACAGAGAGACATAGATCTACACAGAGAACGAGAAACTCAGAGAGAGACACAGAGACAGATATGGAGAGACACAAGACACACACAGAGACCGATACAGAGAGAGACACACAGAGACACACAGAGAGACACAGAGAGAGAGAGAGAGAGACAGATACAGAGAACAAGATAGAAATAGAGAGCGTGGGAGAGAGAATATATATAAAGAGCCAGGTAGAGTGAAGAGGATACAGAGAACAAGATAGAAATGGACAGACAGAGCAAAATAGATAGGGGGAGGTAGAGGTAGAGAGAGAGAAATAGATAGGGGGAGGTAGAGAGAGAAATAGATAGGGGGAGGTAGAGAGAGAAATAGATAGGGGGAGGTAGAGAGAGAAATAGATAGGGGGAGGTAGAGAGAGAAATAGATAGGGGGGAGGTAGAGAGAGAAATAGATAGGGGGGAGGTAGAGAGAGAAATAGATAGGGGGAGGTAGAGAGAGAGAAATAGATATGGGGGAGGTAGAGAGAGAGAAATAGATAGGGGGAGGTAGAGAGAGAAATAGATGGGAGAGGTAGAGAGAGAAATAGATAGGGGGGAGGTAGAGAGAGAAATAGATAGGGGGAGGTAGAGAGAGAAATAGATGGGGGGAGGTAAAGAGAGAGAGAAATAGATAGGGGGGAGGTAAAGAGAGAGAGAAATAGATAGGGGGGAGGTAGAGAGAGAAATAGATGGGGGAGGTAGAGAGAGAGAAATAGATTGGGGGGAGGTAGAGAGAGAAATAGATAGGGGGAGGTAGAAAGAGAAATAGATAGGGGGAGGTAGAGAGAGAGAGATAGATAGGGGGAGGTAGAGAGAGAGAGAAATAGATAGGGGGATGTAGAGAGAGAGAGAAATAGATAGGGGGGAGGTAGAGAGAGAGAGAAATAGATAGGGGGGAGGTAAAGAGAGAGAGAAATAGATAGGGGGAGGTAGAGAGAGAGAGAAATAGATGGGGGGGTAAAGAGAGAGAGAAATAGATAGGGGGAGGTAAAGAGAGAGAGAAATAGATAGGGGGAGGTAGAGAGAGAAATAGATGGGGGAGGTAGAGAGAGAAAATAGATTGGGGGGAGGTAGAGAGAGAAATAGATAGGGGGAGGTAGAAAGAGAAAGAGATAGGGGGAGGTAGAGAGAGAGAGATAGATAGGGGGAGGTAGAGAGAGAGAGAAATAGATAGGGGGATGTAGAGAGAGAGAGAAAATAGATAGGGGGAGGTAGAGAGAGAGAGAAATAGATGGGGGGAGGTAAAGAGAGAGAGAAATAGATAGGGGGAGGTAAAGAGAGAGAGAAATAGATAGGGGGAGGTAGAGAGAGAAATAGATGGGGGAGGTAGAGAGAGAGAAATAGATTGGGGGGAGGTAGAGAGAGAAATAGATAGGGGGAGGTAGAAAGAGAAATAGATAGGGGGAGGTAGAGAGAGAGAGATAGATAGGGGAGGTAGAGAGAGAGAGAAATAGATAGGGGGATGTAGAGAGAGAGAGAAATAGATAGGGGGAGGTAGAGAGAGAAATATATATTATGGGGAGGTAGAGAGAGAAATAGATAGGGGGAGGTAGAGAGAGAGAGAAATAGATAGGGGAGGTAGAGAGAGAGAGAAATAGATGGGGGGAGGTAGAGAGAGAGAGAAATAGATGGGGGGAGGTAGAGAGAGAGAGAAATAGATGAGGGGAGGTAGAGAGAGAGAGAAATAGATGGGGGAGGTAGAGAGAGAGAGAAATAGATAGGGGGAGGTAGAGAGAGAGAGAAATAGATAGGGGGAGGTAGAGAGAGAGAGAAATAGATAGGGGGAGGTAGAGAGAGATAAATAGATGGGGGGAGGTAGAGAGAGAAATATATTGGGGTCGTGGAGAGAGAGAAATATATTGGGGGAGGTAGAGAGAGAGAAATAGATTGGAGGAGGTAGAGAGAGAGATAGATAGGGGGAGGTAGAGAGAGAAATAGATAGGGGGAGGTAGAGAGAGGGAAATAGATAGGGGGAGGTAGAGAGAGAGAAATGGATAGGATGGAGGTAGATGCCTCAATTTGTTGGTGCATGGACTCTACAAGATGTTGAAAGCGTTCCACAGGGATGCTGGCCCATGTTGACTCCAATGCTTCCCACTGTTGTGTTAAGTTGGCTGGATGTTCTCTGGGTGGTGGACCAATCGTGATACACACAGGAAAATGTTGAGCGTGAAATACCCAGCAACGTTGCAGTTCTTGACACAAACCAGTGTGTCTGACACCTGCCTGCATACCCCGTTCAAAGGCACTTCACCCTCTGAATGGTACACACACACAAACCAGGTCTCAAGGCTCTAACATCCTTCTTTAACCCGTCTCCTCTCCTTCATCTACACTGAAGTGGCTTTAACAAGTAACATCAATAAAGAATCATAGCTTAGGCGCTCGCACATATATTGCTGACACACTCACACTGTGCTGTGCTCCATTGTGCAAGGAAAGCAGTCCTAGACCTAATATAGTGTACTACTTTTACCAGAGCTCTATGGGGAATAGTGTGCCATTTGGGTCGCACCCTGGGCATTGCAACCTACACTCCGAAAAAGTAAATGCACAAGGTTTGTATTATTTAGGGAGTGACTCTCCTCGCCTGACCCCCATTTTAGATGAGGCATACATTTTACTGTACGTCTGACAAATAAAAGAGAGGGAAAACATGGAGGAGGAGTTAGGGAATGGGATGGAGAGAGGGGAAAACCTGGAGGAGGAGTTAGGGAATGGGATGGAGAGAGGGGAAAACCTGGAGGAGGAGTTAGGGAATGGGATGGAGAGAGGGGAAAACCTGGAGGAGGAGTTAGGGAATGGGATGGAGAGAGGGGAAAACCTGGAGGAGGAGTTAGGGAATGGGATGGAGAGAGGGGAAAACATGGAGGAGGAGTTAGGGAATGGGATGGAGAGAGGGGAAAACCTGGAGGAGGAGTTAGGGAATGGGATGGAGAGAGGGGAAAACCTGGAGGAGGAGTTAGGGAATGGGATGGAGAGAGGGGAAAACCTGGAGGAGGAGTTAGGGAATGGGATAGAGAGAGGGGAAAACCTGGAGGAGGAGTTAGGGAATGGGATGGAGAGAGGGGAAAACCTGGAGGAGGAGTTAGGGAATGGGATGGAGAGAGGGGAAAACCTGGAGGAGGAGTTAGGGAATGGGATAGAGAGAGGGGAAAACCTGGAGGAGGAGTTAGGGAATGGGATGGAGAGAGGGGAAAACCTGGAGGAGGAGTTAGGGAATGGGATAGAGAGAGGGGAAAACATGGAGGAGGAGTTAGGGAATGGGATGGAGAGAGGGGAAAACCTGGAGGAGGAGTTAGGGAATGGGATAGAGAGAGGGGAAAACATGGAGGAGGAGTTAGGGAATGGGATGGAGAGAGGGGAAAACCTGGAGGAGGAGTTAGGGAATGGGATGGAGAGAGGGGAAAACCTGGAGGAGGAGTTAGGGAATGGGATGGAGAGAGGGGAAAACCTGGAGGAGGAGTTAGGGAATGGGATGGAGAGAGGGAAAACCTGGAGGAGGAGTTAGGGAATGGGATAGAGAGAGGGGAAAACCTGGAGGAGGAGTTAGGGAATGGGATGGAGAGAGGGGAAAACCTGGAGGAGGAGTTAGGGAATGGGATGGAGAGAGGGGAAAACCTGGAGGAGGAGTTAGGGAATGGGATAGAGAGAGGGGAAAACATGGAGGAGGAGTTAGGGAATGGGATAGAGAGAGGGGAAAACATGGAGGAGGAGTTAGGGAATGGGATGGAGAGAGGGGAAAACATGGAGGAGGAGTTAGGGAATGGGATGGAGAGAGGGGAAAACATGGAGGAGGAGTTAGGGAATGGGATGGAGAGAGGGGAAAACCTGGAGGAGGAGTTAGGGAATGGGATGGAGAGAGGGGAAAACATGGAGGAGGAGTTAGGGAATGGGATGGAGAGAGGGGAAAACCTGGAGGAGGAGTTAGGGAATGGGATGGAGAGAGGGGAAAACCTGGAGGAGGAGTTAGGGAATGGGATGGAGAGAGGGGAAAACCTGGAGGAGGAGTTAGGGAATGGGATAGAGAGAGGGGAAAACCTGGAGGAGGAGTTAGGGAATGGGATGGAGAGAGGGGAAAACCTGGAGGAGGAGTTAGGGAATGGGATAGAGAGAGGGGAAAACATGGAGGAGGAGTTAGGGAATGGGATGGAGAGAGGGGAAAACCTGGAGGAGGAGTTAGGGAATGGGATGGAGAGAGGGGAAAACATGGAGGAGGAGTTAGGGAATGAGATGGAGAGAGGGGAAAACCTGGAGGAGGAGTTAGGGAATGGGATGGAGAGAGGGGAAAACCTGGAGGAGGAGTTAGGGAATGGGATGGAGAGAGGGGAAAACCTGGAGGAGGAGTTAGGGAATGGGATGGAGAGAGGGGAAAACATGGAGGAGGAGTTAGGGAATGGGATGGAGAGAGGGGAAAACATGGAGGAGGAGTTAGGGAATGGGATGGAGAGAGGGGAAAACATGGAGGAGGAGTTAGGGAATGGGATAGAGAGAGGGGAAAACCTGGAGGAGGAGTTAGGGAATGGGATAGAGAGAGGGGAAAACCTGGAGGAGTATTTAGGGAATGGGATGGAGAGAGGGGAAAACCTGGAGGAGGAGTTAGGGAATGAGATGGAGAGAGGGGAAAACCTGGAGGAGGAGTTAGGGAATGGGATGGAGAGAGGGGAAAACCTGGAGGAGGAGATAGGGAATGGGATAGAGAGAGGGGAAAACCTGGAGGAGTATTTAGGAATGGGATGGAGAGAGGGGAAAACCTGGAGGAGGAGTTAGGGAATGGGATAGAGAGAGGGGAAAACCTGGAGGAGTATTTAGGGAATGGGATGGAGAGAGGGGAAACCTGGAGGAGGAGTTAGGGAATGGGATGGAGAGAGGGGAAAACATGGAGGAGTATTTAGGGAATGGGATGGAGAGAGGGGAAAACGTGGAGGAGGAGTTAGGGAATGAGATGGAGAGAACAATTAAAAAAAGAGAAACTATTGAGTTAATCATCATTAGTGTGGTTGATGGACTGCAGATTTCTCTGGTCTCTTGTCTTCTTCTTCTCTATCTTCTGTCTTTTTCTCATGCTGATAGAAGGGTGGGGTTGGAGAGAGAGGAAGAGGGAGAGAATGGAAGACAGAGGAACAGGGTTGGAGAGAGAGGAAGAGGGAGAGAATAGAAGACAGAGGTAGCTCTCCAGGAACAGGGTTGGAGAGAGAGGAAGAGGGAGAGAATGGAAGACAGGGAGGTAGCTCTCCAGGAACAGGGTTGGAGAGAGAGGAAGAGGGAGAGAATGGAAGACAGGGAGGTAGCTCTCCAGGAACAGGGTTGGAGTGAAAACCTACAGGAGGGGAGGGAGACATTATTTGTGTTGAGGGGAAAAGGGGAAGAGTGAGAGAAAGAGAGACGGAATGTGTGTGTGTGTAGCAGGCAGTGTGTAGATGGGAAGAGTGAGAGAGAGACGGGGGTTTGAGAGTGAGAGAGTATGTGTTTGGAGAGGATTTGAAAGAAAGAGAGAGCAGAGATGGAATGTATTTGTAGGCATGAGAAAGATAAATTATAGACACATAGAGAGACAGATACAGAGAACATAATAGAAATAGAGGGGGAGAGCGAGAGAGAGATGATACAGAAAGCCAGGTAGAGAGAAAGGGATACAGAAAGCAAAATAGAAATACAGATGTAAGCTCTTAATTTGAGCCAGTTTCGTACAGCAGGAAAAGAATCCTGCACTAACAGGAAATGTGATAGATAATTAATGGAACTTTTTTGTAGGGGTTGATCATTTTTTGAAATATTAAAGTGGGAATTACAAACTTTAGAAGCCTTTTTAAACCCGGAATACACTACAAGTTTGCATTTTCTGCAATAACAGGATGATCAAAGTAAGATACGACATCTGTAGCGAGAGAGAGAAAGAGTGAGTCAGAGTTTCAGGGTGTGTCCCAAATAGCACCCAATTCACTATATGTGGCCCTGGTCAAAAGTAGTGCACTATATAGGGAATGGGGTGCCATTTGGGGCGTACATTCAGGGTGAAGTAGGGAGAAACCAAAGTGAAAGTTAACTCTGAGAGACAGGAGAGAGAGAGAGGCAGCAGAGCAGTGATGCACTCGACCAGCAGTGTGTTGAGTAGTGGATGGATGTGCAGTAATATGTTAGGAGTAGAAAGCTCTCCTCTCAGACAGTGGCAGACTCACCTCATGGCCCACACACACACACACACACACACACACACACACACACACACACACACACACACACACACACACACACACACACACACACACACACACACACACACACACACACACACACACACACAGGGCTAGATGAGTTGGCTGAACAACATACACTGACTGACTCACACGACTGAAATGTAAACTCATCATAATGAAAATAAACTCAATAATAAACTCATCAAATCGAGTCGAAAAATTATCTCTGAATTAGTATGAAGTCTCTGGCCAATTGATCGAACTGATCGTTGTTGAGTCACACAGATCCCTTTGAGAAACTCCTGATTCACATCCCTATAGTTCTACTGCAAAAGAAATCAAACACTCAAATTCGTCAACACAGACCAAACCTAGTTAAAGCAGTGATGTTTAAAGATGACTCTCCTCAGTCACCAGCATCCTCCTTCAGTCCTGAGCTCTTGTTTTGATCAGCCTAAAACAGGGCTTCGACCCTGTTCCTGAGAGCTACCCTCCTGTAGGTTTCCACTCCAACCCTGTTCCTGGAGAGCTACCCTCCTGTAGGTTTTCACTCCAACCCTGTTCCTGGAGAGCTACCCTCCTGTAGGTTTTCACTCCAACCCTGTTCCTGGAGAGATACCCTCCTGTAGGTTTCCACTCCAACCATGTTCCTGGAGAGCTACCCTCCTGTAGGTTTCCACTCTAACCCTGTTCCTGGATAGCTACCCTCCTGTAGGTTTTCACTCCAACCCTGTTCCTGGAGAGATACCCTCCTGTAGGTTTTCACTCCAACCCTGTTCCTGGAGAGATACCCTCCTGTAGGTTTTCACTCCAACCCTGTTCCTGGAGAGATACCCTCCTGTAGGTTTTCACTCCAACCCTGTTCCTGGAGAGAGACCCTCCTGCAGGTTTTCACTCTAACCCTGTTCCTGGAGAGAGACCCTCCTGTAGGTTTTCACTCCAACCCTGTTCCTGGAGAGAGACCCTCCTGCAGGTTTTCACTCTAACCCTGTTCCTGGAGAGAGACCCTCCTGTAGGTTTCCACTCCAACCCTGTTCCTGGAGAGATACCCTCCTGTAGGTTTCCACTCCAACCCTGTTCCTGGAGAGATACCCTCCTATAGGTTTTCACTCCAACCCTGTTCCTGGAGAGCTACCCTCCTGTAGATTTCCACTCCAACCCTGTTCCTGGAGAGCTACCCTCCTGCAGGTTTTCACTCTAACCCTGTTCCTGGAGAGAGACCCTCCTGTAGGTTTCCACTCCAACCCTGTTCCTGGAGAGCTACCCTCCTGTAGGTTTTCACTCTAACCCTGTTCCTGGAGAGATAACCTACAGGAGGGTTTCAATCCAACCCTGTTCCTGGAGAGCTACCCTCCTGTAGATTTCCACTCCAACCCTGTTCCTGGAGAGCTACCCTCCTGTAGGTTTTCACTCTAACCCTGTTCCTGGAGAGCTACCATCTTGTAGGTTTTCACTCCAACCCTGTTCCTGGTTAGCTAACATCCTGTAGGTTTTCACTCCAACCCTGTTCCTGGAGAGATAGCATCCTGTAGGTTATCTCTCCAGTAACAGGGTTGAAGTGAAACCCTCCTGTAGGTTATCTCTCCAGTAACAGGGTTGAAGTGAAACCCTCCTGTAGGTTATCTCTCCAGGAACAGGGTTGGATTGAAACCCTCCTGTAGGTTATCTCTCCAGGAACAGGGTTGAAGTGAAACCCTCCTGTAGGTTATCTCTCCAACCCTGTTCCTGGAGAGATACCATCCTGTAGGTTATTTCTCCAGGAACAGGGTTGGATTGAAACCCTACTGTAGGTTATCTCTCCAGTAACAGGGTTGGATTGAAACCTCCTGTAGGTTATCTCTCCAGTAACAAGGTTGGATTGAAACCTCCTGTAGGTTATCTCTCCAGTAACAGGGATGGATTGAAACCCTCCTGTAGGTTATCTCTCCAGGAACAGGATTGGAGGGCAAACCTACAGGAGGGTTTCTAAGCCTAAATGCTTTTGAACTACTCACCTCAGGTCAGCTGTAATTAGACAGTAATGAGCTACTACTCATCAGACACCCTCATGAAACAGTCAACATAGAGCCAGACACCAACTTAATTAAAGTAGTGACTTTTACTAACGATGCTCTCTTCAGTGGCTTCCTTCCTGAGCCCAGAGGCTGCCGGCCCTGTTTTGACGAGGGACATCTTTCTTACCCGATAAGCTGCACGGAAAACCACAATCAGACACTCATCAGACCCTCGTCAGACACTCATCAGACCCTCGTCAGACCCTCGTCAGACACTCAAATCCTCATCAGACACTCATCAGACCCTCGTCAGACACTCAAATCCTCATCAGACACTCATCAGACCCTCGTCAGACACTCATCAGACCCTCGTCAGACACTCAAATCCTCATCAGACACTCATCAGACCCTCGTCAGACACTCATCAGACCCTCGTCAGACACTCATCAGACCCTCGTCAGACACTCAAATCCTCATCAGATATCTATCAGACACTCATCAGACACCTACAGACCCTCATCAGACACCTACAGACACTCGTCAGAGACCTGTCAGACACTCATATGAATCAGGCAACAACACAAACTCCTTGTGTCAACACATCACAAACTTGATGGTATGAATCAGACTCTACTGGTATGAATCAGACTCTACTGGTATGAATCAGACTCTACTGGTATGAATCAGACTCTACTGGTATGAATCAGACTCTACTGGTATGAATCAGACTCTACTGGTATGAATCAGACTCTGCTGGTATGAATCAGACTCTGCTGGTATGAATCAGACTCTGCTGGTATGATTCAGACCCTACTGGTATGAATCAGACTCTGCTGGTATGAATCAGACTCTGCTGGTATGAATCAGACTCTACTGGTATGAATCAGACTCTGCTGGTATGAATCAGACTCTACTGGTATGAATCAGACCCTACTGGTATGAATCAGACACTACTGGTATCGTCCTACTTAAAGATGCTCTCCTTCCTGGGCCCTGAGGCCACCTACCTGGTGTTTGGCCTGGGCCAGCCTGAATAATGAAGAGTATTGTTGTTGTAAATAAATGATGGCCGTTTTGGGGGCATTGTGCTATGAATACATAATACACTGATGATGCTGTGAAAGACACACGTGCACACACACTAATGCAACAAGGACGGAAGAGTTCCCGCATGCGCACTTGTATGTGCAGACAGACAGACAGACAGACAGACAGGCAGGCAGACAGACAGACAGACAGGCAGGCAGACAGGCAGACAGGCAGGCAGGCAGGCAGACAGGCAGGCAGGCAGACAGACAGGCAGACAGACAGGCAGGCAGACAGACAGACAGGCAGACAGACAGACAGACAGGCAGGCAGACAGACAGACAGACAGACAGGCAGACAGTGCACTACTTTACAACAGGGCCCATAGGACCATGGTCAAAACCAGTGCACTATACAGGGGACAGGGTTCCATTCAGTATGCTGCCTCAGTCTGGCCCACAGGCTGACTACAGGATGGAACATGTTGTTCTGGTTTTAACACATGCAGCAGTTACAGCTTCTAAGGTCTGTTTGTGTGTGTGAGAGGATGTTGTTTTGTCTTCAATTCAAACAGGAGTCTACTTCACTAGTCAGAGAGCTGTTATACAAAGTGTCAGAAGTAAGTGTTGGAGTAGAAACAGGGAAAGCAAGTGTGTGTGTGTGTGTGTGTGTGTGTGTGTGTGTGTCAGCTTTAGAAGTGCTACTGTAGTGCTGTTGCATGAGTCAGAAGTTCTCTATTTTTCCAGTTGAGCGCACTCTTCTTTAATTCACAGAGAGAGAGAGAGAGAGAGAGACGTTCTGTCTCTATGCAATCATTGTCTTGTCTCTTTCGCTGGCTCTCATCCTCTCTAACTCCACATCCCTCTTTCTTTGGCATTATGCTCCACCACTCTCTCTCTTCCATGCTGCTGGTATCATACCACCTGACTATCACTCTCCGCCTTTCTCACTTAACCTCTGTCTCTCTCTCTCCATCCCCCTCTCTCTGTGTGACTCCTGGGTCTCCTTGTCAGGGCCCTAGATTGTCCTTGCCCTGAATCCCCCTCATCTTTTTAATACAACCAGACCTGTGTTATCAGGCCCTGCGGCACATGACGCGCGCGCACACACACACACACACACACACACACACACACACACACACACACACACACACACACACACACACACACACACACACACACACACACACACACTAAGCCCACTAACTCCTTACTGTAGCACTCTGCCTCGTCTCTTTCTCTCTCTGTGTGTGTTCACTTGTCCGTATGAATTAGTTTACTCTAATACACTATGTCCGGAAGAACTAATGTGTAACGCTCCCTCAGCAGATCATTGTGGGGAAAATGCACTACCACACATTGTACACACACACACACACACACACACACACACACACACACACACACACACACACACACACACACACACACACACACACACACACACACACAAAGGCACAGGTACGAACACACACAGACATACGACCCGTGTTGATTTCAATTACTTGCTGCTGTGTTGCTGTGTTCTAATCTGTACTGGTTTAATTAAGTGTTCTTTCTCTCTCCCTCTTTCTCTCTCTTCCATTAATTCCATTGTTGTTTGTCCTCTACCTTTTCATCCCATTTTTCATCCTTCTTTTCCTTTGAACCCCTATTAATCTTCTATGACTCCATCCCTTCATCAACCCTCTTTTCCTCTTCATTTCCCCTCTGGCCTTGTTGCCCTTTCTCCCCCCCTCTCTGTCTGTCTGTCTGTCTGTCTGTCTGTCTGTCTGTCTGTCTGTCTGTCTGTCTGTCTGTCTGTCTCTCTCTCTGTCTGTCTGTCTGTCTGTCTGTCTGTCTGTCTGTCTGTCTGTCTGTCTCTCTCTCTCTCTCTCTCTCTCTTTTCTCTGTCTCTCTGTCTCTGTCTCTCTGTCTCTCTCTCTCTCTCTCTCTCTCTGTCTCTCTGTCTCTCTCTCTCTCGTATCCTAACCTGCCCCTTCTCACATCCGTATTTGTTCTCCATATCTTTCTCCTTTCGATCCCCTCTCTCTCTCCATATCTTTCTCCTTTCTATCCCATCTCTCTCCATATCTTTCTCCTTTCTATCCCCTCTCTCTCTCCATATCTTTCTCTTTTCTATCCCCTCTCTCTCTCCATATCTTTCTCCTTTCTATCCCCTCTCTCTCTCCATATCTTTCTCCTTTCTATCCCCTCTCTCTCTCCATATCTTTCTCCTTTCTATCCCCTCTCTCTCTCCATATCTTTCTCCTTTCTATCCCCTCTCTCTCTCCATATCTTTCTCTTTTCTATCCCCTCTCTCTCTCCATATCTTTCTCCTTTCTATCCCCCTCTCTCTCTATATATCTTTCTCCATTCTATCCCCTCTCTATATATATCTTTCTCCGTTCTATCCCCTCTCTCTTTCCATATATTTCTCCTTTCTATCCCCTCTCTCCCTATCTTTCTCCTTTCTATCCCCCTCTCTCTCTATATATCTTTCTCCGTTCTATCCCCTCTCTCACTATCTTTCACCTTCCCCACACCCTCGTTCATATCTCTCACCTTCATATTCCCCACTCACTCACTTGCTCTCTCACCCCTCCCCTCTTCCTCCCTCTCCCCTTAACCCAATATATATTCTCTGTCCTTCTACTCCCCCTCTCACCCTGCACCTCCTATTTTTTTAAACCCCCTCTTTTCTCCCCCCATCATCTCTCTCCCCCTACACCTCTTTTCTCCCCCATCATCTCTCACCCTACACCTCTTTTCTCCCCCCATCATCTCTCCCCCTACACCTCTTTTCTCCCCCCATCATCTCTCCCCCTACACCTCTTTTCTCCCCCATCATCTCTCCCCCTACACCCCTTTCTCCCCATCATCTCTCCCCTACACCTCTTTTCTCCCCCCATCATCTCTCACCCTACACCTCTTTTCTCCCCCATCATCTCTCACCCTACACCTCTTTTCTCCCCCATCATCTCTCACCCTACACCTCTTTTCTCCCCCATCATCTCTCACCCTACACCTCTTTTCTCCCCCATCATCTCTCACCCTACACCTCTTTCTCCCCCATCATCTCTCCCTACACCTCTTTCTCCCCATCATCTCTCACCCTACACCTCTTTTCCCCATCATCTCTCCCCCTACACCCCTTTCTCCCCATCATCTCTCCCCCTACACCTCTTTCTCCCCATCATCTCTCACCCTACACCTCTTTTCTCCCCCATCATCTCTCACCCTAAACCTCTTTTCTCCCCCATCATCTCTCACCCTACACCCCCTTCTCCCCCCCATCATCTTTCCCCCTACACCTCTTTCCTCCTCTCTCCCCCTACACCTCTTTCCCCTTCCCCTCTCCCCCTACACCTCTTTCCCCCTCCTCCTCTCCCCCTCTCCCCCCTCTCCCCCTACACCTCTTTCCCTCCCCTCTCCCCCCTCCCCCCTACACCTCCCCCTACACCTCTTCCCCTCCCCTCTCCCCCTCCAGCTCTATGCTGTCCCCGCTGTATGCAGATGGCTCTGTCATCGTGGAGAGAAGAGTACCAGCGCCTGGCTTGTGGCCAGCTGACGGTATGCCACCCACCTCCCAAAACCATCGCCCACTCCGATGCCACCCACCGCCCACCAGCGGGTCCAGCGTCTGTGCCAACCCCACCTACTACCACGCCGTCTATGACGTGCGGGTCGACAAATGCCGGGATGCCCCGTTTCTCAGTGGGCGCGGCAAGGCGGGGAGGGGTCCTGGGGGGTCACTGGCTCTGGTGGCGGCAGATGGCGACCCGTTAGCGCCCCCTGTGAGGCGGCGAGGGGGACTGGTGGATCACAGGGATGTGATTAAGGCTCACCAGTCACACAAGCTGCAGAGCACGCCACAGGCCAGACGCAAGGAATGGGAGTGAGTATTATTACTGAGTATTAATGAGTATTACTGCATATTGCTAAGTATTACTGTGTATTACTAAGTATTAATGTAAGGAATGGGGGTGAGTATTATTATTATTATTATTATTACTGACTGAGTGTAGGGACTAGGGAGGGAGTGTTACTGACTGAGTGTGGGGACTAGGGAGGGAGTGTTACTGACTGAGTGTAGGGACTAGGGAGGGAGTGTTACTGACTGAGTGTAGGAACTAGGGAGGGAGTGTTACTGACTGAGTGTAGGGACTAGGGAGGGAGTGTTACTGACTGAGTGTAGGGACTAGGGAGGGAGTGTTACTGACTGAGTGTAGGGACTAGGGAGGGAGTGTTACTGACTGAGTGTAGGGACTAGAGAGTGAGTGTTACTGACTGAGTGTAGGGACTAGGGAGGGAGTGTTACTGACTGAGTGTAGGAACTAGGGAGGGAGTGTTACTGACTGAGTGTAGGGACTAGGGAGGGAGTGTTACTGACTGAGTGTAGGGACTAGGGAGGGAGTGTTACTGACTGAGTGTAGGGACTAGGAGGGAGTGTTACTGACTGAGTGTAGGGACTAGGGAGGGAGTGTTACTGACTGAGTGTATGGACTAGGGAGGGAGTGTTACTGACTGAGTGTAGGGACTAGGGGGAGTGTTACTGACTGAGTGTAGGGACTAGGGAGGAGTGTTACTGACTGAGTGTGGGGACTAGGGAGGGAGTGTTACTGACTGAGTGTAGGGACTAGGGAGGGAGTGTTACTGACTGAGTGTAGGGACTAGGGAGGGAGTGTTACTGACTGAGTGTAGGGACTAGGGAGGGAGTGTTACTGACTGAGTGTGGGGACTAGGGAGGGAGTGTTACTGACTGAGTGTAGGGACTAGGGAGGGAGTGTTACTGACTGAGTGTAGGGACTAGGGAGGGAGTGTTACTGACTGAGTGTAGGGACTAGGGAGGGAGTGTTACTGACTGAGTGTAGGGACTAGGGAGGGAGTGTTACTGACTGAGTGTAGGGACTAGGGAGGGAGTGTTACTTGATGAGAAACATTGGAAAACACAACACACAAAGTAGACCTATATTGGAGTCAGAATGATTATAGCTAAATCCCACTTCTGACACCAATTTAAGTTGTGTTTTATGAAAAGGATTTATTGATGCAAGGAGTGGGATTCAGTATTCATTGTTATCACTAATTATTATCACTAAATGACCTGGTGGAGAGTTTTGTGTAGTGCGGTGGTTAATTTCTTTACTACCAAATGAGGAGAGACAAACGTATCACACAAGTCAGAGTTATACTTAAACTAAATCTTTATTCACTTATTAATAAGGGAGCAGGTCAAACAACACACATATATAAAATAAATCGATTGAGGGCACTACGATAATACTGGCTGGTCAACGAAGCCCAGAGACAAAAGTACAGAGGTGTGTTATAGCTAAGATACACCCCTTTCAACCTTCATGACAAACAACAGATGTATGGAATGGGTCACAAGGTTAAGATTAGTATGAAAGATGCTTCTAATTCGCAGCAGACAGTATGTCATTATGTAGAGACTAGGGTCTGGCCCTGGAGTCATCTCTCCCTTATAGAAGAGAAACATTAACTCATGATCTGGAATGCGGTCTCTTTAGGTTTTATTACCCAAAAGACATGCTAAATCTCCCAGAGGCCCATCCTCAGTAGAACACACACAGAGGAGCGTTCTGACAACCCCTTATTCTGTTGCATAAAACAACCATTTGATGCAATAACAGCATTATAACAGAATCTTGTCATTTCTGTTCTGACAGTAGTTACATGTCTGAGTGATACGACTAGCTACTAGCTCCTTGGTTTAGCTATTAAAGAAAATGATCTGGGGTGGTTACTGTAGACCGGGGCTTTTCAGATCTGACCCAACGAGGTCCAGACTACTGCTGCTTTTCTGTTCTACCTGATCATTAATAGCACACACCTGTTGTCCCAGGTCTAAATCAGTCCCTGGTTGGAGAAGAGAAAAAAAATACCAGTGGATCTGGCTTCCAGGTCCATATTTAAATTTGAGGGCTGTAGACTGTACCCCATGCCAGACGCAGTGGGAGTATCATTTGGGTGGAAGTGTTGGAACGAGTGACACATTGAGCCTCCTGTTATTGATGCAGAGGGATGGACTGTTCTGGTAGAAGTGCTCTGGAATCATACATTATACATCATCAGCAGTGCAATAGACAGACACACATCACTGAGATACATTGTACTATAATGCACACACACCTTTTTGTTTCATTTTTTATCTATTTATTATTTTTTATTTAACCAGGTGGGCCAGTTGAGAACAAGTTCTCATTTACAACTGCGACCTGACCAAGCTAAAGCAAAGCAGTGCGACAAAAACAACAACACAGAGTTACACATAAACAAACTTACAGTCAATAACACAATAGAAAAATCTATATACAGTGTGTGCAAATAGCGTGAGGAGGAAAGGCAATAAATAGGCCAATAGTAGCGAAGTAATTACAGTTTAGCAAATGAACACTGGAGTGATAAATAGCAGATGATGATGATGATGATGTGCAAGTAGAAATACTGGTGTGCAAAATATATATTTTTAAAGTTAATAAAACAATATGGGGATGAGGTAGGTCGTTGGATGGGCAGTTTACAGATGGGCTGTGTACAGCTGCAACGTTCCAGTCATTGGCAGCAGAGAACTGGAAGGAAAGGCGGCCAAAGGACTGACTGGTTGGCTTTGGGGATGACCAGTGAAATATACCTGCTGTAGCGCATGCTATGGGTGGGTGTTGCTATGGTGACCTTGTGAGCTGAGATAAGGTTGTGCTTTACCTAGCAAAGACTTATAGATGACCTGGAGCCAGTGGGTCTGGCAACGAATATGTAGGGAGGGCCAGCCGACGAGAGCATACAGGTTGCAGTGGTGGGTGGTGTAAGGGGCTTTGGTGACAAAACGGATGGCACTGTGATAGACTGCAACCAGTTTGCTGAGTGGTGTTGGAGACTATTTTGTAAATGACATTGCCGAAGTCGAGGATCGGTAGGATGATCAGTTTTACGAGGGTATGTTTGGCAGCGTGAGTGAAGGAGGATGTGTTGTAAAATAGGAAGCCGATTCTAGATTTAATTTTGGATTGGAGATGTTTAATATGAGTCTGGAAGGAGAGTTTACAGTCTAGCCAGACACCTAGGTATTTGTAGTTGTCCACATATTCTAAGTCAGAACTGTCCAGAGTAGTGATGCTAGTCGTTCCAACCAGTCATCCCAACCAGTCAGTTATCCCAGTCAGTCAGTCAGTCAGTCATCCCAACCAGTCATCCCAACCAGTCAGTTATCCCAACCAGTCAGTCAGTCAGTCAGTCAGTCATCCCAACCAGTCATCCCAACCTGTCAGTCAGTTATCCCAACCAGTCAGTCAGTCATCCCAACCAGTCAGTCAGTCAGTCAGTCAGTCATCCCAACCAGTTATCCCAACCTGTCAGTCAGTTATCCCAACCAGTCAGTCAGTCATCCCAACCAGTCAGTCAGTCAGTCACTCAGTCATCCCAACCAGTCATCCCAACCAGTCAGTCAGTCAGTCATCCCAACCAGTCACAGTCATCCCAACCTGTCACAGTCATCCCAAACAGTCAGTCAGTCAGTCAGTCTATCCGTCTGTCTGTACGTTAGTAGCTGATATACAAGTGCAGCCAGACCCCTAATAACCCCATGGTCCTCATGTCTAAATATGAGCTACCTCACGCATGGCTGTTCCTCCCCTTGCCCAAGTACATTAGCACCTCATCACACCTCGCTGCCTGCCACAATACACAGATGATGTTAGAACTGTGGAACAGTGCTTCCATGTTCTCCCTAAACAATGCCCCTGAGCCAGACACTTCCAACTGTACAATAGCTGACTGCTGTACTGTGCTGCTGTCTAGTCCATCAGACCAGTCTGCCACTCAGTCATTTGCTCTACTGTAGCCTTGCGGCTCTGGGCAAAAGAAGTGCACTATATAGGGAATAGGGAGACATTTGGGACTCTACCCTTGAGTCTGAGTTGTAACCGTCTGTACTGTGCTGCTGTCTAGTTCATCATCATCATCACCCTGACCCAGGCCGTCAATAGGTAGGTGTACTACTGTAAGCGTACACCGGCGCAGACCCAGTGTACAGGTAGAAGAACTGTGGAACACTGCCTCTATGTTCTCTCTCAACAATGAGTTGTAACTCTAGAATCAATGTTTCTGCTCTCTCATCTGTGTGCTGCTGTCTAGTCCACGAGGACAACCAGACCCTAGACAGTCAGTCACTAGCTGCTAGCTATGAGGGGCCTTAGGGGTGGATTTATAGTGTTGTTTTGACAAACAGACAGACAGATAGACAGGCAGCACAGCAGGACCCTGACCCATTTACCAGTCTGGGGCCCTGGGCCTGACACACACACACACACACACACACACACACACACACACACACACACACACACACACACACACACACACACACACACACACACACACACACACACACTGGGCCTGACATATACAGCTCTGTTGCCTGTATGAGAGGTATTAGTTTTGACAGGTAGAGAGAGAGAGGAAGATGCCCTGCTCAGGCCCTCTCTCTCTCTCTCTCTCTCTCTCTCTCACTCTTGCTCTTGCTTTCGTGCTTTCTGTCTCCCTCTGTCTCTCTCTCTCTCTCCTGCATCCACGCTGAATTTGTTCTCTCACTCACTGACTCACAGTCTGTCTGTCTCATTCTCTCACAGTCCATTATGGATAAATGAGATGTAACGACTTCAAACGGTGTGAGTGTGT
>NW_027009269.1:10000-47500 GCF_036934945.1 Oncorhynchus masou masou | reverse complement strand
ATTCACAGTTACATCCCATTTAGCCATGAGAATTCCCCTTAGGGGTTTAAAAAAAATAAAGGAAAGCTTTTTAAAGCTGATTTCTGACTGTTATAGCAGGTTGCTAGGTTAATTTCCATTTAAGTCAGTACACAGCAAACATGGATCCAATCAGTTCTTAGTGAGGTGTCTTAATGTTGGAACTGGTCCAATCCAGTTCTTAGTGAGGTGTCTTAGTGTTGGAACTGGTCCAATCCAGTCAGTTCTTAGTGAGGTGTCTTAGTGTTGGAACTGGTCCAATCCAGTTCTTAGTGAGGTGTCTTAGTGTTGGAACTGGTCCAATCCAGTCAGTTCTTAGTGATGTGCCTTAGTGTTGGAACTGGTCCAATCCAGTCAGTTTTTAGTGAGGTGTCTTAAAGCTGGTTTACAAGTCCGTCAATCGACATGACTGTAGACAGTTGTCGTAGCAACATCATGAACATTCTATTGTCGTCCGACATCTACATTTTTGTTGTCGTTATGAAAAAGTATAAACACAAACGACAACCTCTGCATGACGCCGACACCCGGTGATCCCAAATAGCATACGGTTTCTATTTTAACACCAATAAACCCATCCATTTAAAAATTGTGTTCGTAAACATCAACCTATAAAGCCAGGCATTGAAGAGCAATTTTCTAAACTGTGTTTTGGTTCGTTGTTAGCCAGCTGTCACGCCTGAACGAGAGTTTTTTATGTCTCTATTTTGGTTTGGTCAGGGTGTGATATGGGGTGGGCATTCTATGTTCCTTTTTCTATGTTTTTGTATTTCTTTGTTTTTGTCGGGTATGGTTCTCAATCAGGGACAGCCGCCTATCGTTGTCTCTGATTGGGAACCATATTTAAGTAGCTTTTTCCCTCCGTGTTTTTGTGGGTATTTGTGTTTCTGCACCTGACAGGACTGTTCCGGTTTTCGGTCATTCCGGTGTTATTTTTGTTATTTCGTGTTCAGTTGAAATATAAGTATATGCACGTACCGCGCTGCTCTTTGGTCCACACCTTCTTCAACAGACGATCGTTACAACTAGCTAATTCAAATAATGACCAAAGTATAACTAAGCTGACAACGCCTTAAGTTTAGCGACTTAAAAAAGTAATTACAGGACAATAAACCTGCAACACCATAATTATTTACGTGATAATGGAGAACTTACAGAAAATAGCTTACTGCTACAGTTGGGCCAAATAAAAGTAGGTAATTCTATCAGAGAATTTTTGGTCTGGTTGCCGCGGCAATCCGATAACCATGACAACGGACAGTAGCAGAGATTTAAACTTTTTCCATGTCTCTGCGACACAGGAACTGACAGTCTACACATATACTCCATCGGAGTATAAATGTAATGTAATCTTGACCAGCGACACTTAAATGTAAAGTAATCCTGACTCAGCTCCTTTTCTTGGCAGTGAACTGGACACGACAAGACAGAATGTATGTAGAGTGTGTGTGTGTGTTCAGCCAGTCTGTCGGTCTTGTCTGTCCATCTGTCTGTCTCTCACAACACTCTTGGATCTGGGGCGAGCATTGACCAAACAGTTCTCTGCCAGAATTTAAAGGAGGCTCGTGCCTGAGTTAACTTGCACTGTGGGAGCCTGGGGCTGCACCAGATTGTCCTGGATCATAGGGGCACGTTTAAGCCCACATTTACCTATAATTATTTACATTACAAAACAAATCAGTCAGCGGTATTTTGCAGAGGAGCAAACTGACTGGACCAGGCAAAGGGACTTTTCAAAACCCTGTATTTTGGCTCTGGTCCAGCCCATCAGGTTCGGGGACCAACCAGTTTCAACACTAAGACACCTCACTAAGAACTGACTGGACTGGACCAATTTCAACACTAAGACACCTCACTTAGAACTGACTGGATTGGACCAGTTCCAACACTAAGACACATCACTAAGAACTGACTGGATTGGACCAGTTCCAACACTAAGACACCTCACTAAGAACTGACTGGATTGGACCGGACCTTAGAATGTGTTCATGTTCCAAAATCGTTGGGGGGGGGGTACTCATATCCAGACTCAAGAAGAAACTAACGTCTGTGGTGGTGGCGTAGCGTTAGGCCGGAGCAAGGAGTCTGGGTAGTCAGGCAAGCATGGTGCAAAGATATGCTCAGCACGACGCTAGATACTCAGTGTCGTCAGTAGAGGAGGAGAGAGAGTGTAGAGTGACACATACAGTGTTTGATTTGATTTTAGCTGCCAGTGGTGGGCAGGACTCCCAGGAGTTACTTTATGTATGTTAATGAATTTGATCAAACTATGTAGCATATTAATTCCTTCTTGAGGAATAAATAAAACAAACATGTTCTGTTGTTTTCTCTGTCATTCTTGCCACCTAGCAATGTTATGAAGTTGGCTTTAGAGCTCGCCAGCTAGATAGGTTCCCAACCTCCCAACCCCAAAATACATCCATTTGTAGGGAACTCTGCAGGTTGTTTGAGGGTGGAAGGAAACTAACCGTTGCTTTTTCTAAGTCTGTAGCTTCAGACAGGATTTTCAGAGTTAGCCAGCCCTGTGATTGGGTAACTCATACTTCTATGGGTCATTAAACATGAGGGAGTTTATAAATGAAGAAAAGGCAGCATTTCAACCTACGTGAGGGCCATCCTACTTTCTGATAGGGCAAGCAATAAGGAGTCCTACTTTCTGATAGGGCAAGCAATAAGGAGTCCTACTTTCTGATAGGGCAAGCAATAAGGAGTCCTACTTTCTGATAGGGCAAGCAATAAGGAGTCCTACTTTCTGATAGGGCAAGCAATAAGGAGTCCTACTTTCTGATAGGGCAAGCAATAAGGAGTCCTACTTTCTGATAGGGCAAGCAATAAGGAGTCCTACTTTCTGATAGGGCAAGCAATGATGAGTGCAAGACCTGTCACAAATGATAAAACTAAGTGCACTATGATAAACGGCCTCGAACGGCTTTAATGAAGTGGCAGCTGCATTCACGTAGATGTCACCATAGTCTAGGACAGGAAGGAACGTCGACTGAATGGTCGGCATTCTGTATAGCGAGAGGCGTGGCCTATTTCTATAGAAGTCCATTTTTTATTATCAACTTAGTTAGTCAACTCATCAATATGCTTTTAAAAAAGACAGCTTTTCATCTATCCAAATGATATTTATAACTGGGGACACGATCAATGTGGGCTCCATCAAAATGACATACCCTTCAATCATTATAACAATTGTTGTATTGTTGTATTCTCTAGAAGACAACCGATACTTGCCTGCTGTTATGGTTGCTATACATGTGCTGAATAACACACTCATTCCTTTCCATCTTATTCAGACTTTAGCAGAGGTGTTGTCACGAGGAGCGGAACAGGTGAACCCAAGAGCAGACTCAGACGAGGAGACTGGGATGAGGTAACCAATGTATTTATTGAAAAAGTCAGTTCTTAGTGAGGTGTCTTAGTGTTGGAACTGGTCCAATCCAGTCAGTTCTTAGTGAGGTGTCTTAGTGTTGGAACTGGTCCAATCCAGTCAGTTCTTAGTGAGGTGTCTTAGTGTTGGAACTGGTCCAATCCAGTCAGTTCTTAGTGAGGTGTCTTAGTGTTGGAACTGGTCCAATCCAGTCAGTTCTTAGTGAGGTGTCTTAGTGTTGGAACTGGTCCAATCCAGTCAGTTCTTAGTGAGGTGTCTTAGTGTTGGAACTGGTCCAATCCAGTCAGTTCTTAGTGAGGTGTCTTAGTGTTGGAACTGGTCCAATCCAGTCAGTTCTTAGTGAGGTGTCTTAGTGTTGGAACTGGTCCAATCCAGTCAGTTCTTAGTGAGGTGTCTTAGTGTTGGAACTGGTCCAATCCAGTCAGTTCTTAGTGAGGTGTCTTAGTGTTGGAACTGGTCCAATCCAGTCAGTTCTTAGTGAGGTGTCTTAGTGTTGGAACTGGTCCAATCCAGTCAGTTCTTAGTGAGGTGTCTTAGTGTTGGAACTGGTCCAATCCAGTAAGTTCTTAGTGAGGTGTCTTAGTGTTGGAACTGGTCCAATCCAGTCAGTTCTTAGTGAGGTGTCTTAGTGTTGGAACTGGTCCAATCCAGTCAGTTCTTAGTGAGGTGTCTTAGTGTTGGAACTGGTCCAATCCAGTCAGTTCTTAGTGAGGTGTCTTAGTGTTGGAACTGGTCCAATCCAAGATGGGGTGGGTTGAAGGAAGCCGGGTGCAGAGGGTGAGGCTGGATTTGGGAGTTGGGTCCGGAGAGGAATCCAAGGACGCAGAGGAGTGGGCGGTCCAGAACAGAGCAGAGTAGCAGGACTGAAGACGTGGGACTGGAGACAGGGGCCAAAGTCAGAGCGGGTAGAACTGTAGCGGACGGAGAGGAAAACAGCTTCAGGCTTAACAGGCTAACAGGATCTAAACAGAATAGAAAAACACAGAGAAGAGGATCTGGCAGTGTGGAAGAGGCAGGGCTGAATATTTGTAGAGGTCTTGATTATGGAACAGGTTGCAGCTGGTAGGGATCTGCTCTGTCTCCAGCACACCTGTCTCCGATCACACACAGAGAGAGAGGGAGAGAGCACTTGGGGAGTGGCGGCAGGTTAGGGTGTCACGCCTTGGTCATTGTATTTTGTGTTTTCGTTATATATTTGGTCAGGCCAGGGTGTGACATGGGTTTATATATTGTATTTTCGTATTGGGGTTTGTAGTATTTGGGATTGCGGCTGAGTAGGGGTGTTGTATAGGCTTGGCTGCCTGAGGCGGTTCTCAATCAGAGTCAGGTGATTCTCGTTGTCTCTGATTGGGAACCGTATTTAGGTAGCCTGGGTTCCACTTTGTATTTCGTGGGTGATTGTTCCTGTCTCTGTGTAGTTTCACCAGACAGGCTGTAATTAGGTTTCACGTTCCGTTTCGTTGTTATTTATTTATATCAGTTATTTCATGTACCGCGATTCATTTGTTTCATTAAAAAACATGAGTAACCAACACGCTGCATTTCGGTCCGACTCTCATTCAACAAACGAAGAACGCCGTTACAGAATCACCCACCACACACGGACCGAGCAGCGTGTTAACAGGCAGCTGGAGCAGCGAAGGGAGGACGTTATGGACAGCAGATGCTTGGAGTATACGACATGGGAAGAAATAGACAGGTGGGCGGCCGACCCAGAGAGAGTGCTGGAGCCCGCCTGGGATTCGCTGGAGCAGTGTGAAGAGGGCTATAGGAGAATGGAGTCGAAAAGAAAGACACGGCGTCGCAGAGCGAAACCTGAAAATCAGCCCCAAAAATTTCTTGGAGGGGGGCTCAGAGGGAGAGTGGCTGAGACAGGAGACAGACCTGAGCCAACTCTCCCTGTTTATCGTGAGGAGCCAAGGAGGAGACCAGAACCGGTGTTGGAGGTGAGCGAAGCAGAGACTATGAAGGAGTTAATGGGGAAATTGGAGGAGAGAGTAATGAGGGAGTTGCTAGTTTGGTGCTTTAGGTACAAGATTCGTCCGACGGAGCGTGTCGGTGATTTAATGGCACCTGGGTCAGTGCTCCATACTAGTCCTGAGGTGCATGTTAGTCGGCTGGTGAAAAATGTGCCAGCCTCACTCACTAGGCCTCCTGTGTACCTACCTAGCCTTGCACGTCCTGTGCCAGTCCTGCTCTCAAGCTCTCCAGTACACCTTCACGGTCCAGTCCATCCTGTGCCACCTTCACACACCAGTCCTCCGATGGCAGCTCCCCGCACCAGGCTTCCTGTGCGTGTCCTCGATCCAGTACCACCAGTTCCAGTACCACGCACCAGGCCTTCAGTGCGCCTCGCCTGTTCAGCGCAGCCAGCGCTTTCTCCCTCTCCTGCGCTGTCGGAGTCTCCCGCCTATTCAGCGCTATCAGAGCCTTTCTTCTCTCCAGCACTGCCGGAGCCTCCTGCCTGTTCGGAGCAGCCTGAGCTGCCAGTCTGCAAGGAGCTGCCAGTCTGCATGGAGCAGCTAGAGCTGCCAGTCTGCATGGAGCAGCTAGTGCTGCCAGTCTGCATGGAGCAGCTAGAGCTGCCAGTCTGCATAGAGCTGCCAGTCTGCATGGAGCTGCCAGTCTGCAAGGAGCTGCCAGTTTGCAAGGAGCTGCCAGTCTGCATGGAGCTGCCAGTCTGCATTGAGTTGCCAGTCTGCATGGAGCTGCCAGTCTGCAAGAGGCTGCCAGTCTGCAAGGAGCTGCCAATCTGCAAGGAGCTGCCAGTCTGCAAGAAGCCGCCAGAGCTGTCAATCTGCATGGAGCAGCCAAAGCCGCCAGTCAGCATGGAGCAGCCAGAGCCGTCAGTCAGCATGAAGCAGCCAGAGCCGTCAGTCTGCCAGGATCCGCCAGTCAACCAGACTCTTCCAGATCTGCCAGTCAGCCAGACTCTTCCAGATCTGCCAGTCTGCCAGACTCTTCCAGATCTGCTATTCAGCCAGACTCTTCCAGATCTGCCAGTCAGCCAGACTCTTCCAGATCTGCCAGTCAGCCAGACTCTTCCAGATCTGCAAGTCAGCCAGACTCTTCCAGATCTGCCAGTCAGCCAGACTCTTCCAGATCTGCCAGTCAGCCAGACTCTTCCAGATCTGCCAGTCAGCCAGACTCTTCCAGATCCGCCAGTCAGCCAGGATCTTCCAGATTTGCTAGTCAGCCAGACTCTTCCAGATCTGCTAGTCAACCAGACTCTTCCAGATCTGCTAGTCAACCAGACTCTTCCAGATCTGCTAGTCAACCAGACTCTTCCAGATCCGCCAGTCAGCCAGGATCTGCCAGAACTGCCAGCCAGCCAGGATCTGCCGGATTCAACTGCCTGGCTGGGCTTCCTCTCAGTGCTGGGCTGCCCCTCAGTCCCGAGCTGCCCCTCAGTACCGAGCTTCCGCTCAGTCCCGAGCTGCTTCAGTCCCGAGCTGCCCCTCAGTCCCGAGCTGCCCCTCAGTCCCGAGCTGCCCCTCAGTCACGAGCTACTCCTCAGTTCAGTGGGGTTCTGGGTGAGGACTATTCGGCCATGGTCGGCGGCGAGGGTGGATTATCCCAGGACGCGAAGGGGAGGAACTATGACATTTATGGAGTGGGGTCCACGTCCCGAGCCGGAACCGCCACCATGGACAGACGCCCACACGGACCCTCCCTATGGTTTTGAGGTGCGTCCGGGAGTCCGCACCTTAGGAGGGGGGGGGGTTCTGTCACGCCTTGGTCTTAGTATTTTGTGTTTTAGTTAATTAGTTGGTCAGGCCAGGGTGTGACATGGGTTTATGTTATTGTGTTGTCGTATTGGGGTTTTTGTAGGCATTGGGATTGTGGTTGATTAGGGGTGTGTTTAGTTTAGGTTTGGCTGCCTGAGGCGGTTCTCAATCAGAGTCAGGTGATTCTTGTTGTCTCTGATAGGGAACCGTATTTAGGTAGCCTGGGTTTCACTGTGTATTTCGTGGGTGATTGTTCCTGTCTCTGTGTAGTTTCACCAGATAGGCTGTATATAGGTTTCACGCTCCGTTTGTTGTTTTTTGTATTTATTAGTTATTTCATGTATCGTTCCATTTTTCCTTCATTCACCACGCTGCATTTCGGTCCGACTCTCTTTCAACAAACGAAGAACGCCGTTACACACAGGATACAACCACCCACAAAACACTATATAAATCACGCTACCTAAATATGGCTCCCAATCAGAGACAACGACTGACACCTGCCTCTGATTGAGAACCATACTAGGCCAAACACATAGAAATATAACAACAGAACAACGCATAGAAAAACAACATAGAATGCCCACCCCAACTCACGCCAACTAAAATAAAGACATAAAAAAGGAACTAAGGTCAGAACGTGACAGTACTGACTCCGGCCGCAAAACCTGAACCTATAGGGGCGGGTCTGGGTGGGTGTCTGCCCGCGGTGGCGGCTCTGGAGCGGGACATGGACCCCACTCCACCATAGTCTCGGCCCACTTATGTGGCACCTTAGGAGTGGCGGGGAGTTGGCTTAGGTCTCCTACCTGACTTAGCCACACCGCCCATTTGCCCCATCCCAATACATTTTTGGGGCTGCCTCTCGTCCCAGCTGCGCTGCCGTGCTGCCTCCTCATACCACCGCCGCTCAGCTCTCGCTGCCTCCAGCTCTGCTTTGGGGCGGTGATATTAGGCATGTTGTGTAAATCAAATGATACAACCCCCCCCCCCCAAAAAAAGGAAATAATTCTAGGGGTGTATACTTTCCCAAGCCACTGTATGTTGATGTGTGATTTACAACAGTCAGAATGACACACTCATTAAAACGACAAATCAACAGGTGTGCTTATATAACCTATGTAGAAAAATATACAGATGTTTTATGACATATAATTAGGCATCATGTTTATGATTCAGGTGAGTTTTGACAAATGGTAAATTTGCCAACATCCGGAGGGGAGGATCCACCTCTGTCTTTTCAGACTCCTCATTCAACCTCCTCAGCCTCTATCTCCTCAGTCCTATCTCCTCAGTCCTATCTCCTCAGTCCTATCTCCTCAGTCTCTATCTCCTCAGTCCTATCTCCTCAGTCCTATCTCCTCAGTCCTATCTCCTCAGTCTCTATCTCCTCAGTCCTATCTCCTCAGTCCTATCTCCTCAGTCCTATCTCCTCAGTCCTATCTCCTCAGTCTCTATCTCCTCAGTCCTATCTCCTCAGTCTCTATCTCCTCAGTCCTATCTCCTCAGTCCTATCTCCTCAGTCTCTATCTCCTCAGTCCTATCTCCTCAGTCCTATCTCCTCAGTCCTATCTCCTCAGTCCTATCTCCTCAGTCTCTATCTCCTCAGTCCTATCTCCTCAGTCCTATCTCCTCAGTCCTATCTCCTCAGTCTCTATCTCCTCAGTCCTATCTCCTCAGTCCTATCTCCTCAGTCCTATCTCCTCAGTCCTATCTCCTCAGTCTCTATCTCCTCAGTCTCTATCTCCTCAGTCTCTATCTCCTCAGTCCTATCTCCTCAGTCTCTATCTCCTCAGTCCTATCTCCTCAGTCTCTATCTCCTCAGTCCTATCTCCTCAGTCTCTATCTCCTCAGTCTCTATCTCCTCAGTCTCTATCTCCTCAGTCCTATCTCCTCAGTCCTATCTCCTCAGTCCTATCTCCTCAGTCTCTATCTCCTCAGTCCTATCTCCTCAGTCCTATCTCCTCAGTCTCTATCTCCTCAGTCCTATCTCCTCAGTCTCTATCTCCTCAGTCCTATCTCCTCAGTCCTATCTCCTCAGTCTCTATCTCCTCAGTCTCTATCTCCTCAGTCTCTATCTCCTCAGTCCTATCTCCTCAGTCCTATCTCCTCAGGCTCTATCTTGCAGGATTGAATCCCCGAGCTGACAAGGTAAATATCTGTTGTTCTGCCGCTGAACAAGGCATTTAACCCACTGTTCCCCAGTAGGCTGTCATTGTAAATTAGAATTTGTTCTTAACTGACATGCCTAGTTCAATAAAGGCAGAATTTTTTTAAATACTGTCAAGAGGTCATGTAACAGCTGGTGCATGTTCCCATCAAGGACAGAGAGGTCACATGACTGTTGTAATGGCTGGTGCATGTCCCCATCAAGGACAGAGAGGTCACATGACTGTTGTAATGGCTGGTGCATGTTCCCATCAAGGACAGAGAGGTCACATGACTGTTGTAATGGCTGGTGCATGTTCCCATCGAGGACATAGAGGTCACATGACTATTGTAATGGCTGGTGCATGTTCCCATCGAGGACAGAGAGGTCACATGACTATTGTAATGGCTGGTGCATGTTCCCATCAAGGACAGAGAGGTCACATGACTGTTGTAATGGCTGGTGCATGTTCCCATCAAGGACAGAGAGGTCACATGACTATTGTAATGGCTGGTGCATGTCCCCATCAAGGACAGAGAGGTCACATGACTGTTGTAATGGCTGGTGCATGTTCCCATCAAGGACAGAGAGGCCTAGTGCTAAATGCTATTAACCAGGAATGCCTTTTCACTTGTGCACTTTCTATTCCAACTCAAAACTCCCTACAGCTGCAGTGCTCCTTGCTTCGTGTTTAAGAGAATTACACATTTTCTAACATAAAATGAGGCCTCCCTGATAAATGTCTTACCCGCCCATTATCACCCCAAGGTCCAACGTGGTCCAACGTGGTCCAATGTGGTCCAACGTGGTCCAATGTGGTCCAACGTGGTCCAACGTGGTCCAACGTGGTCCAACGTGGTCCAACGTGGTCCAATGTGGTCCAACGTGTAGGAGATGAGACTGGGGGTGTATTTTCTGCTTCCTTGACAGGTCCGGGCCATGCAGTGACTAAGTTTAGACTAACAGGCTAACAATAGCTGTGACACCAGCAGCTGAGACGTGTGTGCACACACACACACACACACACAAAAACACACACACACACACAAACACACAAACACAAACAACAACAACAGCAGCTGAGCTGTATTTTAGTGTGTGAAGCGTAATGACTCACTTGTATTGGCATGTGATAACTTAAATAGCAATGAATAGCAATGAGAAGCAATGAGTTGCAAGTTCCTTGGTGTCCACATCACCAACCAACTGTCACGGTCCAAACACACCAAGACAGTCGTGAAGAGGGCACGACAAAACCTATTCCCCCTCAGGAGACTGAAAAGATTTGGCATGGGTCCTCAAATCCTCAATACGTTCTACAGCTGCACCATCGAGAGCATCCTGACCGGTTGCATCACCATAAGGCGCTACAGAGGAGGGTAGTGCTTACTGCCCAGTACATCCCTGGGGCCAAGCTTCCTGCCATTCAGGACCTCTATACCAGGCGGTGTCAGAGGAAGGGCCCTACAAATGGTCGAAGACTCCAGCCACCCCAGTCATAGACTGTTCTCTCTGCTACCGCACGGCAAGCGGTACCGGAGCGCCAAGTCTTGGAACAAAAGTCTCCTTAACAGCTTCGACCCCCCCAAGCCATAAGACTCCTGAACAATTAATCAAATGGCCACCGGACTATTTCTATTGACCCCCCCCCCCACCCTTTGTTTTTACACTGCTGCTACTCGTTGTTTATTGTCTATGTGTAGTCACTTTACCCCTACCTAAATGTACATATTACTTTGACTTACCTGTACCCCCGCACATGGACTCAGTACCGCTACCCCCTGAATTTAGCCCCGTTATTGTTATTTTATTGTGTTACTTTTTTTAAACTTAAAAAAAATAATAACTTTACTTAGTAATTATTTTATTTAACTCTATTTCTTAAACTGCATTGTTGGTTAAGGGCTTGTAAGGAAGAATTTCACAGTGAGTTCTTGACCTGTTCTATTCAACGCACGTGACAAATAAATTGTCATTTGATTTTTGACAGTAGTCTGATGGTATCTGTTTATCATTGTTTTTTAAAGTGGGTTAACTGCCTGTTCAGGGGGCAGAACTACATATTTGTACCTTGTCAGCTCAGGGGTTTGAACTTACAACCTTCCAGTTATTAGTCCAACGCTCTAACCACTAGGCTACCCTGCCACCCTATCAGAGGCCCAAAGCCACAGAATACATCCCAGTGGGGACTCAGTAGTCAGGGCCTCCTGATCTACCCTAAAGTCCATTACTGGATAATGTCTTCACTACCTTGTGCTGCTCTGGCCCACTGCCCTGCTACCTGACCAGGCATGCTGGCTTTCCCAGGTGTTGCCATGGGAAACATCATGGCTACACACACACACACACACACACACACACACACACACACACAGACACAGACACACACACACACACACACACACACACACACACACACACACACAGACACAGACACACACACACACACACACACACACACACACACACACACACACACACACACACACACACACACACACACACACACACACACACACACACACACACACACACACACACACACACACACACACACACACACACACACACACACACACACACACACACTAGATGGATCCTGTGTTCAGGTCAGCTCCAACACAACACCATGCAACCTGCTGTACTCCTGACATTATGTCCACTGAAACAGTAGTTTGGTGCCTTGGTGAGGCTTTCACCAGTAAAAATGGAGCTCAGTCGTTAACACATTGTGAAAACAGCAACATGGTCGGGTGTACAGGTCGACAGATGTACAGGGTAAATATCTGCGTCGACGAGGTGTAATCTATTTGTGGTCTGTGATAGAGATACGTAGGGTAACTAACGGTAACCAGAACGTCATCTTTCTGTGATAGAGATACGTAGGGTAACTAACGGTAACCAGAACGTCATCTTTCTAAGAGAGCCACAATACTAATATACCCCCCCACCTTCCTCTTCCCGCCTCCTCCCCCCCACCTTCCTCTTCCCCCCTCCTCCCCTCCACATTCCTCCTCCCCCCCTTCCTTCCTTCCCTCCCTTCCCTCCCCCCCTCCCCCTCCTTCCCGCCTCCCCCTCCTCCCCCTCCTCCCCTCCACATTCCTCCTCCCCCTTCCTTCCCTCCCCCCCCTTCCTTCCCTCCCTCCACCTCCCCCCCTCCTTCCTGCCTCCCCCTCCTTCCCACCTCCCCCCTACACCCCCACATGGTACACCCCCTCTGGCCAGACTCCACTCTGCTACTGGAAACTAGACCCTATGACAGCTGAGAGAGAGAGAGAGAGCGAGAGAGAGAGAGAGAGAGAGAGAGAGAGAGAGAGAGAGAGAGAGAGAGAAGGAGGGGGTGATTGAGGGAGTTGGAGGCTTGGAGTTATGGAGTGGGCGTTGTATGTCTACAAATAGCAGATCTCCTGTCCAACAGCCCCTCATTCAGTCATCAACCTCCAACAGCAACCCAGTTCCTCCAGCCAGACCCTTGGACAACGTCCACCATGAGCAAGTCCTTCTCCTCCCAGTCCGCCCAGTCAGCCTCTTCCTACCGCCGGACCTTCGGTTCTGGTATTGGATCCACCCCAGGCATGTCCTCCATGTTCTCCCACGGTGGACACGGCTCCTCTGGCTCGGCCCACATGTCCTCCAGAGTCTACGAGATGACCAAGAGCTCTGCCCGGCCCAGCTACTCCTCCGGCAGCATTCGTTCCTCCTCCGGCGGCGCGATGCGCTCGTACGCCGGCATGGGCGAGAAGCTGGACTTCAACCTGGCCGACGCCACGAACCGCGACTTCCTAGACACCAGGACCAATGAGAAGGCAGAGCTGCAGCACCTGAATGACCGGTTCGCCAGCTACATCGAGAAGGTCCGTTTCCTGGAGCAGCAGAACGCTACTCTGGTGGTGGAGATCGAGAGGTTGAGGGGTCACGAGCCGACCCGCGTGGCCGAGATGTACGAGGAGGAGATGAGAGAGCTGAGGCGTCAGGTGGACGGCATGTCCAATGACCGAGCCCGCATGGAGGTGGAGAGAGACAACCTGGCAGACGACCTGCAGAAACTCAAACTCAGGTGAGAGGTTAGGAGTCAGGGGTCAGACGGATTGCATGAGAAACCAGAGGTTATACACCATGCTGAAGACGAGAAGCTCGTCATATGTTGGAGGACAATGGAAGTAGATTTGACTCAAACCGCATGCGGTAGAAGTCTGTAAAAACACAAAGAGAATCACTGAAACTACCTCTGTAATAGACTCCTTAAAGTTATTAGCTTAGGAGTTTTGGACTGTCCGATTATGGGCCCCTAAGATATAAATACTGGACGTCTGTTGTTTATAAGGTTTATAGGTTTATAGGTCACTTGTCAATAAGTCACTTGGCTATAAGTCACCTGTCTATAAGTCACTTGTCAATAAGTCACCTGGCTGTAAGTCACCTGGCTATAAGTCACTTGGCTATAAGTCACCTGTCTATAAGTCACTTGTCAATAAGTCACCTGGCTATAAGTCACCTGGCTATAAGTCACCTGGCTGTAAGTCACCTGGCTATAAGTCACTTGTCAATAAGTCACCTGGCTGTAAGTCACCTGGCTATAAGTCACTTGTCAATAAGTCACCTGGCTGTAAGTCACCTGGCTATAAGTCACCTGGCTGTAAGTCACTTGGCTATAAGTCACCTGGCTATAAGTCACCTGGCTATAAGTCATCTGGCTATAAGTCACCTGGCTATAAGTCACCTGGCTGTAAGTCACCTGGCTATAAGTCACCTGGCTATAATCACCTGTCTATAAGTCACTTGGCTATAAGTCACCTGGCTATAAGTCACCTGGCTATAAGTCACCTGGCTGTAAGTCACCTGGCTATAAGTCACCTGGCTATAAGTCACTTGGCTATAAGTCACCTGGCTATAGGTCACCTGGCTATAATTCACCTGGCTATAAGTCACCTGGCTATAAGTCACCTGGCTATAAGTCACCTGGCTATAAGTCACCTGGCTGTAAGTCACTTGGCTATAAGTCACCAGTCTATAAGTCACCTGTCTATAAGTCACCTGGCTATAAGTCACCTGGCTATAAGTCACCTGGCTATAAGTCACCTGGCTATAATCACCTGTCTATAAGTCACTTGGCTATAAGTCACCTGGCTATAAGTCACCTGGCTATAAGTCACCTGGCTATAAGTCACCTGGCTATAAGTCACCTGTCTATAAGTCACCTGTCTATAAGTCACCTGGCTATAAGTCACCTGGCTATAAGTCACCTGTCTATAAGTCACCTGGCTATAAGTCACCTGGCTATAAGTCACCTGGCTATAAGTCACCTGGCTATAAGTCACCTGGCTGTAAGTCACCTGACTATAAGTCACCTGGCTATAAGTCACCTGTCTATAAGTCACCTGTCTATAAGTCACCTGGCTATAAGTCACCTGGCTATAAGTCACCTGGCTATAAGTCACCTGTCTATAAGTCACCTGGCTGTAAGTCACCTGGCTATAAGTCACCTGGCTGTAAGTCACCTGGCTATAAGTCACCTGGCTATAAGTCACCTGGCTGTAAGTCACCTGTTTTATTTCATGGTAACATATTTTAACAGACCACGCTGACATACTTTGTGCTTGTGCCTCCAACAGTGCCTGTGTTTTATATACACGTTCCACAGCCTGTAGGGAGACATCCCATTTTGTGGTGATACATTTTAGTCAATGCAACGGTTTGCAGAGCTGTTAATAGATGTTTTCTATTTAAAGCTATTGGATCAGCGGTGTGAAATCATCTCTGGCGTTTTTTTTGTATTGGATTGTCTCTCCGTTACTGCAACAGCTGGTAGAGTCTATCTCCTTCAAGGCCTCTGGGGGGAGGGGGGATGGGGGATGGGGGGGGACGGGAGGGGGGGTGCATGAAAGGATGCCGTGAAGAAGGGGGAATGAGGGGGGAAAGGGGGGGGATGGGGGAGGCAAAATACTGTGGAAGTGGAAGGAAAAGTGGAGAAGGTTGGGGGTGGAATACGCAGCTGCTGTGTAACACTGACCTCAGATCAGCTCGGGGTTGGTAGTCATAAAGAGTCTCAGAATAGGAATTCTGATCAGATCAGGTCTGTTCTGTACCCTGGTTTACCAGACCTGGTAGAGACTGATCTTAGATCAGGTATTAGAACACACTCCCTTGGCTGTGTGTGACCTCTGAAGGGGTATTATCGCCGATGGTAAAATCAAACGCATTGCACATGTAGCCGTCAATCTTTTCCTCTGTGATACCGCATACAAATAGCCTGGACTGCCAACCATTACACACACTAGACAAGACTCTATTCCTGTAGTCACAGAGAGAATGTGGTAGGGTCCAGACTCTATTCCTGTAGTCAGAGAGAGAGAGACTGTGGAAGGGTCCAGACTCTATTCCTGTAGTCAGAGAGAGAGAGACTGTGGAAGGGTCCAGACTCTATTCCTGTAGTCAGAGAGAGAGAGACTGTGGAAGGGTCCAGACCCTATTCCTGTAGTCAGAGAGAGAGACTGTGGAAGGGTCCAGACTCTATTCCTGTAGTCAGAGAGAGAGAGACTGTGGAAGGGTCCAGACTCTATTCCTGTAGTCAGAGAGAGAGAGAGACTGTGGAAGGGTCCAGACTCTATTCCTGTAGTCAGAGAGAGAGAGACTGTGGAAGGGTCCAGACTCTATTCCTGTAGTCAGAGAGAGAGAGACTGTGGAAGAGTCCAGACTCTATTCCTGTAGTCAGAGAGAGATAGAGACTGTGGAAGGGTCCAGACTCTATTCCTGTAGTCAGAGAGAGATAGAGACTGTGGAAGGGTCCAGACTCTATTCCTGTAGTCAGAGAGAGACTGTGGAAGGGTCCAGACTCTATTCCTGTAGTCAGAGAGAGAGAGACTGTGGAAGGGTCCAGACTCTATTCCTGTAGTCAGAGAGAGAGAGACTGTGGAAGGGTCCAGACTCTATTCCTGTAGTCAGAGAGAGACTGTGGAAGGGTCCAGACTCTATTCCTGTAGTCAGAGAGAGAGAGAGACTGTGGAAGGGTCCAGACTCTATTCCTGTAGTCAGAGAGAGAGAGAGAATGTGGAAGGGTCCAGACTCTATTCCTGTAGTCAGAGAGAGAGAGAGACTGTGGAAGGGTCCAGACTCTATTCCTCTAGTCAGAGAGAGAGAGACTGTGGAAGGGTCCAGACTCTATTCCTGTAGTCAGAGAGATAGAGACTGTGGAAGGGTCCAGACTCTATTCCTGTAGTCAGAGAGAGAGAGACTGTGGAAGGGTCCAGACTCTATTCCTGTAGTCAGAGAGAGAGACTGTGGAAGGGTCCAGACTCTATTCCTGTAGTCAGAGAGAGAGAGACTGTGGAAGGGTCCAGACTCTATTCCTGTAGTCAGAGAGAGAGAGACTGTGGAAGGGTCCAGACTCTATTCCTGTAGTCAGAGAGAGAGAGACTGTGGAAGGGTCCAGACTCTATTCCTGTAGTCAGAGAGAGAGAGAGACTGTGTAAGGGTCCAGACTCTATTCCTGTAGTCAGAGAGAGAGACTGTGGAAGGGTCCAGACTCTATTCCTGTAGTCAGAGAGAGAGAGACTGTGGAAGGGTCCAGACTCTATTCCTGTAGTCAGAGAGAGAGAGACTGTGGAAGGGTCCAGACTATTCCTGTAGTCAGAGAGAGAGACTGTGGAAGGGTCCAGACTCTATTCCTGTAGTCAGAGAGAGACTGTGGAAGGGTCCAGACTCTATTCCTGTAGTCATAGAGAGAGAGACTGTGGAAGGTTCCAGACTATATTCCTGTAGTCAGAGAGAGAGACTGTGGAAGGGTCCAGACTCTATTCCTGTAGTCAGAGAGAGAGACTGTGGAAGGGTCCAGACTCTATTCCTGTAGTCAGAGAGAGAGAGAGACTGTGGAAGGGTCCAGACTCTATTCCTGTAGTCAGAGAGAGAGACTGTGGAAGGGTCCAAACTCTATTCCTGTAGTCAGAGAGAGAGACTGTGGAAGGGTCCAGACTATTCCTGTAGTCAGAGAGAGAGACTGTGGAAGGGTCCAGACTCTATTCCTGTAGTCAGAGAGAGAGACTGTGGAAGGGTCCATACTCTATTCCTGTAGTCAGAGAGAGAGAGAGACTGTGGAAGGGTCCAGACTCTATTCTTGTAGTCAGAGAGAGAGAGAGACTGTGGAAGGGTCCAGACTCTATTCCTGTAGTCAGAGAGAGAGACTGTGGAAGGGTCCATACTCTATTCCTGTAGTCAGAGAGAGAGAGAGACTGTGGAAGGGTCCAGACTCTATTCTTGTAGTCAGAGAGAGAGAGAGACTGTGGAAGGGTCCAGACTCTATTCCTGTAGTCAGAGAGAGAGAGACTGTGGAAGTGTCCAGACTCTATTCCTGTAGTCAGAGAGAGAGAGACTGTGGATGGGTCCAGACTCTATTCCTGTAGTCAGAGAGAGAGAGACTGTGGAAGGGTCCAGACTATTCCTGTAGTCAGTGAGAGAGAGACTGTGGAAGGGTCCAGACTCTATTCCTGTAGTCAGAGAGAGAGACTGTGGAAGGGTCCAGACTCTATTCCTGTAGTCAGAGAGAGAGAGAATGTGGAAGGGTCCAGACTCTATTCCTGTAGTCAGAGAGAGAGAATAAGTTCCATCAGTGTAAAGTCTGCTGTTCCAACAGTGTAAAGTCTGCTGTTCCATCAGTGTAAAGTCTGCTGTTCCAACAGGCACAAACAGGGAGGAAAAGGGCTGCATTTGAATCTGTTCAAACTCAAATTCAACCTTTTCTTTAATCCCCCCTCCCTCCCTCCCTCCCTCCCTCCCTCCCTCCCTCCCTCCCTCCCTCCCTCCCTCCCTCCCTTCCTCCCTCCCTCCCTCCCTTCCTCCCTCCCTCCCTCCCTCCCTCCCTTCCTCCCTCCCTCCCTCCCTCCCTCCCTCCCTCCCCCTCCCTCCCTCCCTCCCTCCCTCCCTCCCTCCCTCCCTCCCTCCCTCCCTCCCTCCCTCCAGACTGCAGGAGGAGATCCACCAGAGGGAAGAGGCAGAGAACAACCTGTCTGCCTTCAGAGCTGTGAGTCACACTTCCCCTCTCCTTCTCTCTCTCTCTTTGTCTGTCTTCAGAACTTTCTCTCTTCCCAAATGATCAATGAAATACTTGCAGTCAGATGAGATCATTGATGCAAGTGTGATACCAACATGAACTGTCTGTCTGTCTGTCTGTCTGTCTGTCTGTCTGTCTGTCTGTCTGTCTCTCTCTCTCTCTCTCTCTCTCTCTCTCTCTGTCTGTCTGTCTCTCTCTCTATCTCTGTCTCTCTCTCTGTCTCTGTCTCTGTCTCTCTCTCTCTCTCTCTGTCTCTCTCTCTGTCTCTGTCTCTCTCTCTCTGTGTCAGTCTGTCGGCTCTCGTCTTGGGAAAGGCCTTATGCTGAAACATCAATACTAAACGTCAACTCTATCCCCTGTTCTTGTTCCGTTTCTCTAGGACGTGGACTCTGCCACTCTGGCCAGGCTGGACCTGGAGAGACGCATTGAGAGTCTACAGGAGGAGATCGCCTTCCTCAAGAAGATCCACGAAGAGGTTAGTGTGGTCCTGCATGGCCTTTTGAGACAATTCCTAACTCCTTTTCACACAACTGAGCCAAGCCATGCCAAACTGAACTGGGCTGGCCTGTTGAGGCTTCTGCCATAGTTGCTCAAACCATGCTACGAGGTTCATGTGAACAGAACATATCAAACCAGCACATTATGCTGTGGAAACAGGAGATAGGATCCTGGCCTATGGGCCATTCACTATGGGCCATTCACTATGGGCCATTCACTATGGGCCATTCCCTATGGGCCATTCACTATGGGCTATTCACTATGGGCCATTCACTATGGGCCATTCACTATGGGCCATTCCCTATGGGCCATTCACTATGGGCCATTCACTATGGGCCATTCCCTATGGGCCATTCACTATGGGCCATTCACTATGGGCCATTCCCTATGGGCCATTCACTATGGGCCATTCACTATGGGCTATTCACTATGGGCCATTCCCTATGGGCTATTCACTATGGGCCATTCCCTATGGGCCATTCACTATGGGCCATTCCCTATGGGCTATTCACTATGGGCCATTCCATATGGGCTATTCCCTATGGGCCATTCATTATGGGCCATTCCCTATGGGCCATTCCCTATGGGCTATTCACTATGGGCCATTCACTATGGGCTATTCCCTATGGGCCATTCACTATGGGCTATTCCCTATGGGCCATTCACTATGGGCTATTCACTATGGGCTATTCCCTATGGGCCATTCCCTATGGGCCATTCCCTAGGGGCAATTCCCTATGGGCCATTCCCTATGGGCCATTCCCTATGGGCCATTCCCTAGGGGCCATTCCCTAGGGGCAATTCCCTATGGGCCATTCCCTATGGGCCATTCCCTATAGGCCATTCCCTATGGGCCATTCACTATGGGCCATTCACTATGGGCCATTCCCTATGGGCCATTCACTATAGGCCATTCACTATGGGCCATTCACTATACCTTCACTATACCAACTAGCTACTGTACTCCCAGCTACTATACTCCCAGTGACTATACCTACTAGCTACTATACTCCCAGCTACTATACTCCCAGTGACTATACCTAAAAGCTACTATACTCCTGCATGGCCTTTTGAGACAATTCCTAACTCCTTTTCACACAACTGAGCCAAGCCATGCCAAACTGAACTGGGCTGGCCTGTTGAGGCTTCTGCCATAGTTGCTCAAACCATGCTACGAGGTTCATGTGAACAGAACATATCAAACCAGCACATTATGCTGTGGAAACAGGAGATAGGATCCTGGCCTATGGGCCATTCACTATGGGCCATTCACTATGGGCCATTCACTATGGGCCATTCCCTATGGGCCATTCACTATGGGCTATTCACTATGGGCCATTCACTATGGGCCATTCACTATGGGCCATTCCCTATGGGCCATTCACTATGGGCCATTCACTATGGGCCATTCCCTATGGGCCATTCACTATGGGCCATTCACTATGGGCCATTCCCTATGGGCCATTCACTATGGGCCATTCACTATGGGCTATTCACTATGGGCCATTCCCTATGGGCTATTCACTATGGGCCATTCCCTATGGGCCATTCACTATGGGCCATTCCCTATGGGCTATTCACTATGGGCCATTCCATATGGGCTATTCCCTATGGGCCATTCATTATGGGCCATTCCCTATGGGCCATTCCCTATGGGCTATTCACTATGGGCCATTCACTATGGGCTATTCCCTATGGGCCATTCACTATGGGCTATTCCCTATGGGCCATTCACTATGGGCTATTCACTATGGGCTATTCCCTATGGGCCATTCCCTATGGGCCATTCCCTAGGGGCAATTCCCTATGGGCCATTCCCTATGGGCCATTCCCTATGGGCCATTCCCTAGGGGCCATTCCCTAGGGGCAATTCCCTATGGGCCATTCCCTATGGGCCATTCCCTATAGGCCATTCCCTATGGGCCATTCACTATGGGCCATTCACTATGGGCCATTCCCTATGGGCCATTCACTATAGGCCATTCACTATGGGCCATTCACTATACCTTCACTATACCAACTAGCTACTGTACTCCCAGCTACTATACTCCCAGTGACTATACCTACTAGCTACTATACTCCCAGCTACTATACTCCCAGTGACTATACCTAAAAGCTACTATACTCCTGCATGGCCTTTTGAGACAATTCCTAACTCCTTTTCACACAACTGAGCCAAGCCATGCCAAACTGAACTGGGCTGGCCTGTTGAGGCTTCTGCCATAGTTGCTCAAACCATGCTACGAGGTTCATGTGAACAGAACATATCAAACCAGCACATTATGCTGTGGAAACAGGAGATAGGATCCTGGCCTATGGGCCATTCACTATGGGCCATTCACTATGGGCCATTCACTATGGGCTATTCACTATGGGCCATTCACTATGGGCCATTCCCTATGGGCCATTCACTATGGGCCATTCACTATGGGCCATTCCCTATGGGCCATTCACTATGGGCCATTCACTATGGGCCATTCCCTATGGGCCATTCACTATGGGCCATTCACTATGGGCTATTCACTATGGGCCATTCCCTATGGGCTATTCACTATGGGCCATTCCCTATGGGCTATTCACTATGGGCCATTCCCTATGGGCTATTCACTATGGGCCATTCCATATGGGCTATTCCCTATGGGCCATTCATTATGGGCCATTCCCTATGGGCCATTCCCTATGGGCTAATCACTATGGGCCATTCACTATGGGCTATTCCCTATGGGCCATTCACTATGGGCTATTCCCTATGGGCCATTCACTATGGGCTATTCACTATGGGCTATTCCCTATGGGCCATTCCCTATGGGCCATTCCCTAGGGGCAATTCCCTATGGGCCATTCCCTATGGGCCATTCCCTATGGGCCATTCCCTAGGGGCCATTCCTAGGGGCCATTCCCTATGGGCCATTCCCTATGGGCCATTCCCTATAGGCCATTCCCTATGGGCCATTCACTATGGGCCATTCACTATGGGCCATTCCCTATGGGCCATTCACTATAGGCCATTCACTATGGGCCATTCACTATACCTTCACTATACCAACTAGCTACTGTACTCCCAGCTACTATACTCCCAGTGACTATACCTACTAGCTACTATACTCCCAGCTACTATACTCCCAGTGACTATACCTAAAAGCTACTATACTCCAAGCTACTGTACTCCAAGTGACTATACCTACTAGCTACTATACTCCCAGTGACTATACCTACTAGCTACTATACTCCCAGTGACTATACCTACTAGCTACTATACTCCCAGCTACTGTACTCCCAGCTACTGTACCCCCAGTGACTATACCTACTAGCTACTATACTCCCAGCTACTGTACTCCCAGTGACTATACCTACTAGCTACTATACCCCCAGCTACTGTACTCCCAGCTACTGTACTCCCAGCTACTGTACTCCCAGCGACTATACCTACTAGCTACTATACTCCCAGCTACTGTACTCCCAGTGACTATACCTACTAGCTACTATACTCCCAGCTAATGTACTCCCAGTGACTATACCTACTAGCTACTATACTCCCAGCTACTGTACTCCCAGCTACTGTACTCCCAGCGACTATACCTACTAGCTACTATACTCCCAGCTACTGTACTCCCAGTGACTATACGTACTAGCTACTATACTCCCAGCTACTGTACTCCCAGCTACTGTACTCCCAGTGACTATACCTACTAGCTACTATACTCCCAGCTACTGTACCCCCAGTGACTATACCTACTAGCTACTATACTCCCAGCTACTGTACTCCCAGTGACTATACCTACTAGCTACTATAATCCCAGCTACTGTACTCCCAGCTACTGTACTCCCAGCTACTGTACTCCCAGCGACTATACCTACTAGCTACTATACTCCCAGCTACTGTACTCCCAGTGACTATACCTACTAGCTACTATACTCCCAGCTACTGTACTCCCAGTGACTATACCTACTAGCTACTATACTCCCAGCTACTGTACTCCCAGCTACTGTACTCCCAGCGACTATACCTACTAGCTACTATACTCCCAGCTACTGTACTCCCAGTGACTATACGTACTAGCTACTATACTCCCAGCTACTGTACTCCCAGCTACTGTACTCCCAGTGACTATACCTACTAGCTACTATACTCCCAGCTACTGTACACCCAGCTACTGTACTCCCAGTGACTATACCTACTAGCGACTATACTCCCAGCTACTGTACTCCCAGTGACTATACCTACTTGCTACTATACTCCCAGCTACTGTACTCCCAGCTACTGCACTCCCAGCTACTGTACTCCCAGGGACTATACCTACTAGCTACTATACTCCCAGCTACTATACTCCCAGCTATTGTACTCCCAGCTATTATAGTCCCAGCTACTATACTCCCAGTGACTATACCTAAAAGCTACTATACTCCTGCATGGCCTTTTGAGACAATTCCTAACTCCTTTTCACACAACTGAGCCAAGCCATGCCAAACTGAACTGGGCTGGCCTGTTGAGGCTTCTGCCATAGTTGCTCAAACCATGCTACGAGGTTCATGTGAACAGAACATATCAAACCAGCACATTATGCTGTGGAAACAGGAGATAGGATCCTGGCCTATGGGCCATTCACTATGGGCCATTCACTATGGGCCATTCACTATGGGCCATTCCCTATGGGCCATTCACTATGGGCTATTCACTATGGGCCATTCACTATGGGCCATTCACTATGGGCCATTCCCTATGGGCCATTCACTATGGGCCATTCACTATGGGCCATTCCCTATGGGCCATTCACTATGGGCCATTCACTATGGGCCATTCCCTATGGGCCATTCACTATGGGCCATTCACTATGGGCTATTCACTATGGGCCATTCCCTATGGGCTATTCACTATGGGCCATTCCCTATGGGCCATTCACTATGGGCCATTCCCTATGGGCTATTCACTATGGGCCATTCCATATGGGCTATTCCCTATGGGCCATTCATTATGGGCCATTCCCTATGGGCCATTCCCTATGGGCTATTCACTATGGGCCATTCACTATGGGCTATTCCCTATGGGCCATTCACTATGGGCTATTCCCTATGGGCCATTCACTATGGGCTATTCACTATGGGCTATTCCCTATGGGCCATTCCCTATGGGCCATTCCCTAGGGGCAATTCCCTATGGGCCATTCCCTATGGGCCATTCCCTATGGGCCATTCCCTAGGGGCCATTCCCTAGGGGCAATTCCCTATGGGCCATTCCCTATGGGCCATTCACTATGGGCCATTCCCTATGGGCCATTCACTATAGGCCATTCACTATGGGCCATTCACTATACCTTCACTATACCAACTAGCTACTGTACTCCCAGCTACTATACTCCCAGTGACTATACCTACTAGCTACTATACTCCCAGCTACTATACTCCCAGTGACTATACCTAAAAGCTACTATACTCCTGCATGGCCTTTTGAGACAATTCCTAACTCCTTTTCACACAACTGAGCCAAGCCATGCCAAACTGAACTGGGCTGGCCTGTTGAGGCTTCTGCCATAGTTGCTCAAACCATGCTACGAGGTTCATGTGAACAGAACATATCAAACCAGCACATTATGCTGTGGAAACAGGAGATAGGATCCTGGCCTATGGGCCATTCACTATGGGCCATTCACTATGGGCCATTCACTATGGGCCATTCCCTATGGGCCATTCACTATGGGCTATTCACTATGGGCCATTCACTATGGGCCATTCCCTATGGGCCATTCACTATGGGCCATTCCCTATGGGCTATTCACTATGGGCCATTCCATATGGGCTATTCCCTATGGGCCATTCATTATGGGCCATTCCCTATGGGCCATTCCCTATGGGCTATTCACTATGGGCCATTCACTATGGGCTATTCCCTATGGGCCATTCACTATGGGCTATTCCCTATGGGCCATTCACTATGGGCTATTCACTATGGGCTATTCCCTATGGGCCATTCCCTATGGGCCATTCCCTAGGGGCAATTCCCTATGGGCCATTCCCTATGGGCCATTCCCTATGGGCCATTCCCTAGGGGCCATTCCCTAGGGGCAATTCCCTATGGGCCATTCCCTATGGGCCATTCCCTATAGGCCATTCCCTATGGGCCATTCACTATGGGCCATTCACTATGGGCCATTCCCTATGGGCCATTCACTATAGGCCATTCACTATGGGCCATTCACTATACCTTCACTATACCAACTAGCTACTGTACTCCCAGCTACTATACTCCCAGTGACTATACCTACTAGCTACTATACTCCCAGCTACTATACTCCCAGTGACTATACCTAAAAGCTACTATACTCCTGCATGGCCTTTTGAGACAATTCCTAACTCCTTTTCACACAACTGAGCCAAGCCATGCCAAACTGAACTGGGCTGGCCTGTTGAGGCTTCTGCCATAGTTGCTCAAACCATGCTACGAGGTTCATGTGAACAGAACATATCAAACCAGCACATTATGCTGTGGAAACAGGAGATAGGATCCTGGCCTATGGGCCATTCACTATGGGCCATTCACTATGGGCCATTCACTATGGGCTATTCACTATGGGCCATTCACTATGGGCCATTCCCTATGGGCCATTCACTATGGGCCATTCACTATGGGCCATTCCCTATGGGCCATTCACTATGGGCCATTCACTATGGGCCATTCCCTATGGGCCATTCACTATGGGCCATTCACTATGGGCTATTCACTATGGGCCATTCCCTATGGGCTATTCACTATGGGCCATTCCCTATGGGCTATTCACTATGGGCCATTCCCTATGGGCTATTCACTATGGGCCATTCCATATGGGCTATTCCCTATGGGCCATTCATTATGGGCCATTCCCTATGGGCCATTCCCTATGGGCTAATCACTATGGGCCATTCACTATGGGCTATTCCGTATGGGTCATTCACTATGGGCTATTCCCTATGGGCCATTCACTATGGGCTATTCACTATGGGCTATTCCCTATGGGCCATTCCCTATGGGCCATTCCCTAGGGGCAATTCCCTATGGGCCATTCCCTATGGGCCATTCCCTATGGGCCATTCCCTAGGGGCCATTCCCTAGGGGCCATTCCCTATGGGCCATTCCCTATGGGCCATTCCCTATAGGCCATTCCCTATGGGCCATTCACTATGGGCCATTCACTATGGGCCATTCCCTATGGGCCATTCACTATAGGCCATTCACTATGGGCCATTCACTATACCTTCACTATACCAACTAGCTACTGTACTCCCAGCTACTATACTCCCAGTGACTATACCTACTAGCTACTATACTCCCAGCTACTATACTCCCAGTGACTATACCTAAAAGCTACTATACTCCAAGCTACTGTACTCCCAGTGACTATACCTACTAGCTACTATACTCCCAGTGACTATACCTACTAGCTACTATACTCCCAGTGACTATACCTACTAGCTACTATACTCCCAGCTACTGTACTCCCAGCTACTGTACCCCCAGTGACTATACCTACTAGCTACTATACTCCCAGCTACTGTACTCCCAGTGACTATACCTACTAGCTACTATACCCCCAGCTACTGTACTCCCAGCTACTGTACTCCCAGCTACTGTACTCCCAGCGACTATACCTACTAGCTACTATACTCCCAGCTACTGTACTCCCAGTGACTATACCTACTAGCTACTATACTCCCAGCTACTGTACTCCCAGTGACTATACCTACTAGCTACTATACTCCCAGCTACTGTACTCCCAGCTACTGTACTCCCAGCGACTATACCTACTAGCTACTATACTCCCAGCTACTGTACTCCCAGTGACTATACGTACTAGCTACTATACTCCCAGCTACTGTACTCCCAGCTACTGTACTCCCAGTGACTATACCTACTAGCTACTATACTCCCAGCTACTGTACCCCCAGTGACTATACCTACTAGCTACTATACTCCCAGCTACTGTACTCCCAGTGACTATACCTACTAGCTACTATAATCCCAGCTACTGTACTCCCAGCTACTGTACTCCCAGCTACTGTACTCCCAGCGACTATACCTACTAGCTACTATACTCCCAGCTACTGTACTCCCAGTGACTATACCTACTAGCTACTATACTCCCAGCTACTGTACTCCCAGTGACTATACCTACTAGCTACTATACTCCCAGCTACTGTACTCCCAGCTACTGTACTCCCAGCGACTATACCTACTAGCTACTATACTCCCAGCTACTGTACTCCCAGTGACTATACGTACTAGCTACTATACTCCCAGCTACTGTACTCCCAGCTACTGTACTCCCAGTGACTATACCTACTAGCTACTATACTCCCAGCTACTGTACACCCAGCTACTGTACTCCCAGTGACTATACCTACTAGCGACTATACTCCCAGCTACTGTACTCCCAGTGACTATACCTACTTGCTACTATACTCCCAGCTACTGTACTCCCAGCTACTGCACTCCCAGCTACTGTACTCCCAGGGACTATACCTACTAGCTACTATACTCCCAGCTACTATACTCCCAGCTATTGTACTCCCAGCTATTATAGTCCCAGCTACTATACTCCCAGTGACTATACCTAAAAGCTACTATACTCCTGCATGGCCTTTTGAGACAATTCCTAACTCCTTTTCACACAACTGAGCCAAGCCATGCCAAACTGAACTGGGCTGGCCTGTTGAGGCTTCTGCCATAGTTGCTCAAACCATGCTACGAGGTTCATGTGAACAGAACATATCAAACCAGCACATTATGCTGTGGAAACAGGAGATAGGATCCTGGCCTATGGGCCATTCACTATGGGCCATTCACTATGGGCCATTCACTATGGGCTATTCACTATGGGCCATTCACTATGGGCCATTCACTATGGGCCATTCCCTATGGGCCATTCACTATGGGCCATTCACTATGGGCCATTCCCTATGGGCCATTCACTATGGGCCATTCACTATGGGCCATTCCCTATGGGCCATTCACTATGGGCCATTCACTATGGGCTATTCACTATGGGCCATTCCCTATGGGCTATTCACTATGGGCCATTCCCTATGGGCTATTCACTATGGGCCATTCCCTATGGGCTATTCACTATGGGCCATTCCATATGGGCTATTCCCTATGGGCCATTCATTATGGGCCATTCCCTATGGGCCATTCCCTATGGGCTATTCACTATGGGCCATTCACTATGGGCTATTCCCTATGGGCCATTCACTATGGGCTATTCCCTATGGGCCATTCACTATGGGCTATTCACTATGGGCTATTCCCTATGGGCCATTCCCTATGGGCCATTCCCTAGGGGCAATTCCCTATGGGCCATTCCCTATGGGCCATTCCCTATGGGCCATTCCCTAGGGGCCATTCCCTAGGGGCAATTCCCTATGGGCCATTCCCTATGGGCCATTCCCTATAGGCCATTCCCTATGGGCCATTCACTATGGGCCATTCACTATGGGCCATTCCCTATGGGCCATTCACTATAGGCCATTCACTATGGGCCATTCACTATACCTTCACTATACCAACTAGCTACTGTACTCCCAGCTACTATACTCCCAGTGACTATACCTACTAGCTACTATACTCCCAGCTACTATACTCCCAGTGACTATACCTAAAAGCTACTATACTCCAAGCTACTGTACTCCCAGTGACTATACCTACTAGCTACTATACTCCCAGTGACTATACCTACTAGCTACTATACTCCCAGTGACTATACCTACTAGCTACTATACTCCCAGCTACTGTACTCCCAGCTACTGTACCCCCAGTGACTATACCTACTAGCTACTATACTCCCAGCTACTGTACTCCCAGTGACTATACCTACTAGCTACTATACCCCCAGCTACTGTACTCCCAGCTACTGTACTCCCAGCTACTGTACTCCCAGCGACTATACCTACTAGCTACTATACTCCCAGCTACTGTACTCCCAGTGACTATACCTACTAGCTACTATACTCCCAGCTACTGTACTCCCAGTGACTATACCTACTAGCTACTGTACTCCCAGCTACTGTACTCCCAGCGACTATACCTACTAGCTACTATACTCCCAGCTACTGTACTCCCAGTGACTATACGTACTAGCTACTATACTCCCAGCTACTGTACTCCCAGCTACTGTACTCCCAGTGACTATACCTACTAGCTACTATACTCCCAGCTACTGTACCCCCAGTGACTATACCTACTAGCTACTATACTCCCAGCTACTGTACTCCCAGTGACTATACCTACTAGCTACTATAATCCCAGCTACTGTACTCCCAGCTACTGTACTCCCAGCTACTGTACTCCCAGCGACTATACCTACTAGCTACTATACTCCCAGCTACTGTACTCCCAGTGACTATACCTACTAGCTACTATACTCCCAGCTACTGTACTCCCAGTGACTATACCTACTAGCTACTATACTCCCAGCTACTGTACTCCCAGCTACTGTACTCCCAGTGACTATACCTACTAGCGACTATACTCCCAGCTACTGTACTCCCAGTGACTATACCTACTTGCTACTATACTCCCAGCTACTGTATTCCCAGCTACTGCACTCCCAGCTACTGTACTCCCAGGGACTATACCTACTAGCTACTATACTCCCAGCTACTATACTCCCAGCTATTGTACTCCCAGCTATTATAGTCCCAGCTACTATACTCCCAGTGACTATACGTAAAAGCTACTATACTCCTGCATGGCCTTTTGAGACAATTCCTAACTCCTTTTCACACAATTGAGCCAAGCCATGCCAAACTGAACTGGGCTGGCCTGTTGAGGCTTCTGCCATAGTTGCTCAAACCATGCTACGAGGTTCATGTGAACAGAACATATCAAACCAGCACATTATGCTGTGGAAACAGGAGATAGGATCCTGGCCTATGGGCCATTCACTATGGGCCATTCACTATGGGCCATTCACTATGGGCCATTCCTTATGGGCCATTCACTATGGGCTATTCACTATGGGCCATTCACTATGGGCCATTCACTATGGGCCATTCTCTATGGGCCATTCACTATGGGCCATTCACTATGGGCCATTCCCTATGGGCCATTCACTATGGGCCATTCACTATGGGCCATTCCCTATGGTCCATTCACTATGGGCCATTCACTATGGGCTATTCACTATGGGCCATTCCCTATGGGCTATTCACTATGGGCCATTACCTATGGGCTATTCACTATGGGCCATTCCCTATGGGCTATTCACTATGGGCCATTCCATATGGGTTATTCCCTATGGGCCATTCATTATGGGCCATTCCCTATGGGCCATTCCTTATGGGCTATTCACTATGGGCCATTCACTATGGGCTATTCCCTATGGGCCATTCACTATGGGCTATTCCCTATGGGCCATTCACTATGGGCTATTCCCTATGGGCTATTCACTATGGGCTATTCCCTATGGGCCATTCCCTATGGGCCATTCCCTAGGGGCAATTCCCTATGGGCCATTCCCTATGGGCCATTCCCTATGGGCTATTCACTATGGGCCATTCCCTAGGGGCAATTCCCTATGGGCCATTCCCTATGGGCCATTCCCTATGGGCCATTCCCTATGGGCCATTCACTATTGGCCATTCACTATGGGCCATTCCCTATGGGCCATTCACTATAGGCCATTCACTATGGGCCATTCACTATACCTTCACTATACCAACTAGCTACTGTACTCCCAGCTACTATACTCCCAGTGACTATACCTACTAGCTACTATACTCCCAGCTACTATACTCCCAGTGACTATACCTAAAAGCTACTATACTCCAAGCTACTGTACTCCCAGTGACTATACCTACTAGCTACTATACTCCCAGTGACTATACCTACTAGCTACTATACTCCCAGTGACTATACCTACTAGCTACTATACTCCCAGCTACTGTACTCCCAGCTACTGTACCCCCAGTGACTATACCTACTAGCTACTATACTCCCAGCTACTGTACTCCCAGTGACTATACCTACTAGCTACTATACTCCCAGCTACTGTACTCCCAGTTACTATACCTACTAGCTACTATACTCCCAGCTACTGTACTCCCAGCTACTGTACTCCCAGCGACTATACCTACTAGCTACTATACTCCCAGCTACTGTACTCCCGGTGACTATACCTACTAGCTACTATACTCCCAGCTACTGTACTCCCCGCTACTGTACTCCCAGTGACTATACCTACTAGCTACTATACTCCCAGCTACTGTACTCCCAGTGACTATACCTACTTGCTACTATACTCCCAGCTACTGTACTCCCAGCTACTGTACTCCCAGCTACTGTACTCACAGTGACTATACCTACTAGCTACTATACTCCCAGCTACTATACTCCCAGCTACTGTACTCCCAGCTATTATACTCCCAGCTACTATACTCCCAGTGACTATGCCTAAAAGCTACTATACTCCAAGCTACTGTACTCCCAGTGACTATACCTACTAGCTACTATACTCCCTGCTACTATACTCCCAGTGACTATACCTAAAAGCTACTATACTCCAAGCTACTGTACTCCCAGTGACTATACCTACTAGCTACTATACTCCCAGCTACTGTACTCCCAGCTATTATACTCCCAGCTACTATACTCCCAGTGACTATACCTAAAAGCTACTATACTCCCAGCTACTGTACTCCCAGTGACTATACCTACTAGCTACTATACTCCCAGCTACTGTACTCCCAGCTATTATACTCCCAGCTACTATACTCCCAGTGACTATACCTAAAAGCTACTATACTCCCAGCTACTGTACTCCCAGTGACTATACCTACTAGCTACTATACTCCCTGCTCCTATACTCTCAGCTACTATACTCCCAGCTACTGTACTCCCAGTGACTATACCTACTAGCTACTATACTCCCAGTGACTATACCTACTAGCTACTATACTCCCAGTGACTATACCTACTAGCTACTATACTCCCAGTTACTGTACTCCCAGCTACTGTACCCCCAGTGACTATACCTACTAGCTACTATACTCCCAGCTACTGTACTCCCAGTGACTATACCTACTAGCTACTATACTCCCAGCTACTGTACTCCCAGTGACTATACCTACTAGCTACTATACCCCCAGCTACTGTACTCCCAGCTACTGTACTCCCAGCTACTGTACTCCCAGTGACTATACCTACTAGCTACTATACTCCCAGCTACTGTACTCCCAGCTACTGTACTCCCAGTGACTATACCTACTAGCTACTATACTCCCAGCTACTGTACTCCCAGTAACTATACCTACTAGCTACTATACTCCCAGCTACTGTACTCCCAGCTACTGTACTCCCAGTGACTATACCTACTAGCTACTATACTCCCAGCTACTATACTCCCAGCTACTGTACTCCCAGCTATTATACTCCCAGCGACTATACCTACTAGCTACTATACTCCCAGCTACTATACTCCCAGCTACTGTACTCCCAGTGACTATACCTACTAGCTACTATACTCCCAGCTACTGTACTCCCAGTGACTATACCTACTAGCTACTATACTCCCAGCTACTGTACTCCCAGTGACTATACCTACTAGCTACTATACTCCCAGTTACTGTACTCCCAGCTACTGTACTCCCAGTGACTATACCTACTAGCTACTATACTCCCAGTGACTATACCTACTAGCTACTATACTCCCAGTGACTATACCTACTAGCTACTATACTCCCAGCTACTGTACTCCCAGCTACTGTACCCCCAGTGACTATACCTACTAGCTACTATACTCCCAGCTACTGTACTCCCAGTGACTATACCTACTAGCTACTATACTCCCAGCTACTGTACTCCCAGTTACTATACCTACTAGCTACTATACTCCCAGCTACTGTACTCCCAGCTACTGTACTCCCAGCGACTATACCTACTAGCTACTATACTCCCAGCTACTGTACTCCCGGTGACTATACCTACTAGCTACTATACTCCCAGCTACTGTACTCCCCGCTACTGTACTCCCAGTGACTATACCTACTAGCTACTATACTCCCAGCTACTGTACTCCCAGTGACTATACCTACTTGCTACTATACTCCCAGCTACTGTACTCCCAGCTACTGTACTCCCAGCTACTGTACTCACAGTGACTATACCTACTAGCTACTATACTCCCAGCTACTATACTCCCAGCTACTGTACTCCCAGCTATTATACTCCCAGCTACTATACTCCCAGTGACTATACCTAAAAGCTACTATACTCCAGCTACTGTACTCCCAGTGACTATACCTACTAGCTACTATACTCCCTGCTACTATACTCCCAGTGACTATACCTAAAAGCTACTATACTCCAAGCTACTGTACTCCCAGTGACTATACCTACTAGCTACTATACTCCCAGCTACTGTACTCCCAGCTATTATACTCCCAGCTACTATACTCCCAGTGACTATACCTAAAAGCTACTATACTCCCAGCTACTGTACTCCCAGTGACTATACCTACTAGCTACTATACTCCCAGCTACTGTACTCCCAGCTATTATACTCCCAGCTACTATACTCCCAGTGACTATACCTAAAAGCTACTATACTCCCAGCTACTGTACTCCCAGTGACTATACCTACTAGCTACTATACTCCCTGCTCCTATACTCTCAGCTACTATACTCCCAGCTACTGTACTCCCAGTGACTATACCTACTAGCTACTATACTCCCAGTGACTATACCTACTAGCTACTATACTCCCAGTGACTATACCTACTAGCTACTATACTCCCAGCTACTGTACTCCCAGCTACTGTACCCCCAGTGACTATACCTACTAGCTACTATACTCCCAGCTACTGTACTCCCAGTGACTATACCTACTAGCTACTATACTCCCAGCTACTGTACTCCCAGTGACTATACCTACTAGCTACTATACCCCCAGCTACTGTACTCCCAGCTACTGTACTCCCAGCTACTGTACTCCCAGTGACTATACCTACTAGCTACTATACTCCCAGCTACTGTACTCCCAGCTACTGTACTCCCAGTGACTATACCTACTAGCTACTATACTCCCAGCTACTGTACTCCCAGTAACTATACCTACTAGCTACTATACTCCCAGCTACTGTACTCCCAGCTACTGTACTCCCAGTGACTATACCTACTAGCTACTATACTCCCAGCTACTATACTCCCAGCTACTGTACTCCCAGCTATTATACTCCCAGCGACTATACCTACTAGCTACTATACTCCCAGCTACTATACTCCCAGCTACTGTACTCCCAGTGACTATACCTACTAGCTACTATACTCCCAGCTACTGTACTCCCAGTGACTATACCTACTAGCTACTATACTCCCAGCTACTGTACTCCCAGTGACTATACCTACTAGCTACTATACTCCCAGTTACTGTACTCCCAGCTACTGTACTCCCAGTGACTATACCTACTAGCTACTATACTCCCAGCTACTGTACTCCCAGCTAATATACTCTCAGATACTGTACTCCCAGCTACTGTACTCGCAGCTAACCATACATCTCCAACCATACATATCTAACCATACATCTCCAACCATACATCTGTCCTGACTTGGTTAAGTGTCAGCTGGGCCTGTGACATCGAGGGCCCTGTGTAACATTGTTCAACAGATGCACAGCTAAAATTAAACCATGAGAAAGAGAGACTAGCAGCTGGGAAATATTTAGGGCTGAGAAAGAGATCATTGATCCTGTCTATGTGAGAGAGAGAGAGAGAGAGAGAGAGAGAGAGAGAGAGAGAGAGAGAAAGAGAGAGAGAGAGAGAGAGAGAGAGATACCATTGGTCCTGTCTGTGTGTCGTAGGAGCCAGGGTTTTGTCATGTATACTGAATGACTCAGGAACGTTAAGGAAAGAAGTAGCTCATTATGCTAAAGGATCATTAAAAAAGAAAAAGGCACAAAACGGTGTTACTTTATTAACGCAGCTATAAAAAAACGTGAAGTTTCAGGGTTCATCAGAACCTCTCTTCACAAAGGCTAGTAATCCAAATAAAATCCTGTTTTTACTACTACGAAAAACAACCACTGTAGCAGCGATTCTGATTCTTACATATAAAACCACTCTGATTCAACTCAAGTTGACCCCTATAACACCTAACCTCTGACCCCTGACCTTTATCCCCTGACCTAAAACCCCTGTCCTCTGACCTCGCAGGAGATCCATGAGCTGACGAGCCAGATGCAGGAGACCTCGGTGCAGGTCCAGATGGACATGTCCAAACCAGACCTGACCGCTGCCCTCAGGGACATCCGTATGCAGTACGAGGGCATCGCAGCCAAGAACATCTCCGAGGCAGAGGAATGGTACCAGTCCAAGGTGAACACCATCTATAACAGTATTATATAATATTGTACAGTACAGAGGAACCATCTATAACAGTAGTATATAATATGGTACAGTACAGAGGAACCATCTATAACAGTAGTATATAATATAATATGGTAATATTGCTCTCATCGGGATGGTTGAGATAAATTGGCTTAGGACAATTTCAATTTTTGTTATGTATTTTGTTTCAATTAATTTAATTCATTAAATTGAAATTGGAATTTAAATGAAATCGACTCCAACCCTGAACATGATAAAATCCCGACATTATCTGTGAGTGATTGCCAGTACTTGAAGCAGAGCATTGCTAGATGAGCTAAAGATGGATATTGATATGTGGACTGTGACAGTAGCTAAGCTAACTACAAAGGGCACCACTAGACAGTGACAGTAGCTAAGCTAACTACATCAGCACCACTAGACAGTGACAGTAGCTAAGCTAACTACATCAGCACCACTAGACAGTGACAGTAGCTAAGCTAACTACATCGGCACCACTAGACAGTGACAGTAGCTAAGCTAACTACATCAGCACCACTAGACAGTGACAGTAGCTAAGCTAACTACATCAGCACCACTACACAGTGACAGTAGCTAAGCTAACTACATCAGCACCACTACACAGTGACAGTAGCTAAGCTAACTACATCAGCACCACTACACAGTGACAGTAGCTAAGCTAACTACATCAGCACCACTACACAGTGACAGTAGCTAAGCTAACTACATCAGCACCACTAGACAGTGACAGTAGCTAAGCTAACTACATCAGCACCACTACACAGTGACAGTAGCTAAGCTAACTACATCAGCACCACTACACAGTGACAGTAGCTAAGCTAACTACATCAACACCACTACACAGTGACAGTAGCTAAGCTAACTACATCAGCACCACTACACAGTGACAGTAGCTAAGCTAACTACATTGGCACCAGTACACAGTGACAGTAGCTAAGCTAACTACATCAACACCACTACACAGTGACAGTAGCTAAGCTAACTACATCAGCACCACTAGACAGTGACAGTAGCTAAGCTAACTACATTGGCACCAGTACACAGTGACAGTAGCTAAGCTAACTACAGCAACACCACTACACAGTGACAGTAGCTAAGCTAGCTACATCAGCACCACTAGACAGTGACAATAGCTAAGCTAACTACATCAGCACCACTAGACAGTGACAGTAGCTAAGCTAACTACATCAGCACCACTAGACAGTGACAGTAGCTAAGCTAACTACATCAGCACCACTAGACAGTGACAGTAGCTAAGCTAACTACATCGGCACCACTAGACAGTGACAGTAGCTAAGCTAACTACATCGGCACCACTAGACAGTGACAGTAGCTAAGCTAACTACATCAGCACCACTAGACAGTGACAGTAGCTAAGCTAACTACATCGGCACCACTAGACAGTGACAGTAGCTTAGCTAACTACATTGGCACCAGTACACAGTGACAGTAGCTAAGCTAACTACATTGGCACCAGTACACAGTGACAGTAGCTAAGCTAACTACATCAGCACCACTAGACAGTGACAGTAGCTAAGCTAACTACATCAGCACCACTAGACAGTGACAGTAGCTAAGCTAACTACATCGGCACCACTAGACAGTGACAGTAGCTTAGCTAACTACATTGGCACCACTACACAGTGACAGTAGCTAAGCTAACTACATCAGCACCACTACACAGTGACAGTAGCTAAGCTAACTACATCAGCACCAGTAGACAGTGACAGTAGCTAAGCTAACTACATCAGCACCACTAGACAGTGACAGTAGCTTAGCTAACTACATTGGCACCACTACACAGTGACAGTAGCTAAGCTAACTACATTGGCACCAGTACACAGTGACAGTAGCTAAGCTAACTACATCAGCACCACTAGACAGTGACAGTAGCTAAGCTAACTACATTGGCACCAGTACACAGTGACAGTAGCTAAGCTAACTACATCAGCACCACTAGACAGTGACAGTAGCTAAGCTAACTACATCAGCACCACTAGACAGTGACAGTAGCTAAGCTAACTACATCGGCACCACTACACAGTGACAGTAGCTAAGCTAGCTACATCAGCACCACTAGACAGTGACAATAGCTAAGCTAACTACATCAGCACCACTAGACAGTGACAGTAGCTAAGCTAACTACATCAGCACCACTAGACAGTGACAGTAGCTAAGCTAACTACATCAGCACCACTAGACAGTGACAGTAGCTAAGCTAACTACATCGGCACCACTAGACAGTGACAGTAGCTAAGCTAACTACATCGGCACCACTAGACAGTGACAGTAGCTAAGC
>NW_027009269.1:0-5000 GCF_036934945.1 Oncorhynchus masou masou | reverse complement strand
GGAGAGAGGTGTAGGGGGAGGGGAGGAGGTAGGGGGAGGGAGGGGAGGAGAAGGGGGGAGGGGAGGGAGAGGTGTAGGGGGGAGGAGTAGGGGGAGGGGAGAGGTGTAGGGGGAGGAGATGTGTAGGGGAGGGAGAGGAGTAGGGGAGGGAGGGAGGGGAGGAGTAGAGGGAGGAGAGGTGTAGGGGGAGGAGAGGTGTAGAGGGGAGGAGGGTGTAGGGGGGAGGGGAGGTGTAGGGGGAGGAGGGAGGGAGGAGGAGGGGGAGGAGAGGTGTAGGGGGAGGGGAGGTGTAGAGGGGAGGAGAGGTGTAGGGGGAGGGGAGGAGTAGGGGGAGGGGGAGGGGAGAAGGGGGGAGGAGTAGGGGGGAGGAGAGGTGTAGGGGGAGGAGATGTGTAGGGGGAGGAGAGGTGTAGGGGGAGGAGAGGTGTAGGGCGGAGGAGATGTGTAGGGGGAGGAGAGGTGTAGGGGCGGAGGAGAGGTGTAGGGGGAGGAGAGGTGTAGGGCGGAGGAGAGGTGTAGGGGGGTGGGGAGGACTAGGGGGAGGAGAGGGAGGAGAAGGGAGGAGGAGAGGTGTAGGGGGGAGGAGAGGGAGAAGGGGGGAGGAGAGGTGTAGGGGGTATGTCTTGTTTACCAGCCAAATGAAATTAATGGAGCCCAATTAGAGTTAATTAATATTGATATAAATCAACTGTGGCTTTTGGGTTAGCTTGTGGTTATTTTTTACCTATTTCGCGGGCCTATCTCCTCTCTGCTGCTGTGGTAAGAGACTAAGGTTGTTTTGGGGGTTAGGTTGTGGTTTGATCAGGTTGTGGTTAGGTTGAGGTGAGCTTAGGTTGTGGTTTTGATCCGGTTATGGTTAGGTTAGGTTGAGGTAGGGTTAGGTTGTGGTTGTGGGTGGGTTACGGTTGTGATAGTTTTACTTGTGATCTATACTTTCCATTCAAAACATCAGCCGTTAGATAGTTGGTTAGTCTTGAGTTGACATCTTTTTCAAGTCTCATTAAGCCTGAGAGCTGAGTCCTGGGTTAGACTGAGGTTGTGTTACCTCTGTGCTCTCCCTGCAGAGACCAGCCCAGACGTAGGGCGTTCATCAGAGGTCCACTCAAAGAAGACTGTTCTGATCAAGACCATCGAAACCCGCGATGGAGAGGTGAGCTAAACAGACTGAACGACAAAAAACTGAAGACATTATGGACCAATATATGCCTCATCCTAAATAACTCCATATCCCCTTCATAGTGCACTCCCAGGGCCCGGAATCGTGTCCAAAGTAGCACACTATATATAAGGAATAGGGTGTTATTATGCACTTGGACATAGCATCTCATAGCCTTACAGTCATTTAAGTCATTAACTCACTTCTCCTCTCCGGAGCACCTCAGTATTAGACCTGATGACCCAAAACCTCCGAGCATCTCACCCTCCTCTCACAGTTCAGAGATGTACAGAGGACACCAGGGTCATTATAATTTCATTTCAGACAATTCATGAAGTGAACAGAAATTCCTGATTCAAAATTAAACATTTTCTTCATAGAAAAGCATTGAGACGGCCTCCCAAGTGGTGCAATGCTTGATGCATTACTACAGACCCGGGTTCGATCCCAGGCCGTCACAACCGGCCGTGACCGAAAGTTCCATAGGGCAGTACACAATTGGCCCAGCGTCGTCCGGGTTAGGGGAGAGTTTGGCCGGCGGGGGGTTTACTTGGCTCATCGCACTCCAGCGACTCCTTGTGGCGGGCTGAGCGCCTGCAGGCTGACCCCTTGGTCGTCAGTTGAACAGTGTTTCCAGGTTAAGCGGGCGGGTGTTCAGAAGCAAAGTTTTGGTGGTTCCTGTTTCGTAGGATGCATGACTCGACCTTCACCTCCCGAACCCGTTGGAGAGTTGCAGCGATGAGAAAAGATCGTAATTGGATCCCTATTGGAAATCACGAAATTGGGGGGGAAAAGAGGGGAAAATTACAACAACCAAAAAGAAAATCATTGAGGAGAATTAAGAATTGGAATTTACTTCCTGAATTTACATTTTACTTCCTGAATTTACATTTTACTTCCTGGATTGACTGAAACCAGGAAGACACACTATTGTTCACACTAAACTACAGTTGTATAGTCGCTGTCCTGTCCACACTTTAACTGTCCTTGTCACCGGTATATCTATCTGTATTTTATTGTGTTTATTTCACCTTTATTTTCACAGGAAAGTCCCTTTGAGACCTTGTCTCTTTTGGAAGAGAGCCCTGTCTTACAAAAAAAAAAAAAAAGCAGCAGAAAAAACAAGGTACATCAACAAGGACAGAGTTGAGATAACGGCAGTGTCATGACAACACAACAACAAAACAATACAACAACACAACAACACAACAATATAACAAACACAACAACACAACAAACACAACAACACAACAATACAACAACACAACAACACAACAAACACAACAACACAACACAACAATACAACAAACACAACAATACAACAACACAACAACACAACAACCACAACAACACAACAACACAACAATACAACAAACACAACAACACAACAAACACAACAAACACAACAATACAACAATACAACAACACAACAAATACAACAATACAACAAATACAACAATACAACAATACAACAATACAACAAATACAACAATACAACAAATACAACAAATACAACAATACAACAATACAACAAATACAACAGCACAACAATACAACAAATACAACAACACAACAATACAACAAATACAACAATACAACAATACAACAAATACAACAATACAACAACACAACAAATACAACAACACAACAATACAACAAATACAACAATACAACAAATACATAAACCGGATAGGTGCAGTGTTGTTTTACAGGGTCAGTCATAGTAGTGTGATAGGTGTTGTTTTACAGGGTCAGTCATAGTAGTGTGATAGGTGTTGTTTTACAGGGTCAGTCATGGTAGTATGATAGGTGTTGTTTTACAGGTCAGTCATAGTAGTATGATAGGTGTTGTCCAATTTGTAAGTCGCTCTGGATAAGAGCGTCTGCTAAATGACTTAAATGTAAATGTAAATGTTGTTTTACAGGGTCAGTCATAGTAGTATGATAGGTGTTGTTTAACAGGGTCAGTCATAGTAGTATGATAGGTGTTGTTTCACAGGGTCAGTCATAGTAGTATGATAGGTGTTGTTTTACAGGGTCAGTCATGGTAGAATGATAGGTGTTGTTTTACAGGGTCAGTCATAGTAGTATGATAGGTGTTGTTTTACAGGGTCATAGTAGTATGATAGGTGTTGTTGTACAGGGTCAGTCATAGTAGTATGATAGGTGTTGTTTTACAGGGTCAGTCATAGTAGTATGATAGGTGTTGTTTTACAGGGTCAGTCATAGTAGTATGATAGGTGTTGTTTTACAGGGTCAGTCATAGTAGTATGATAGGTGTTGTTTTACAGGGTCAGTCATAGTGGTATGATAGGTGTTGTTGTACAGGGTCAGTCATAGTAGTGTGATAGGTGTTGTTTTACAGGGTCAGTCATAGTAGTATGATAGGTGTTGTTTTACAGGGTCAGTCATAGTAGTGTGATAAGTGTTGTTTTACAGGGTCAGTCATGGTAGTATGATAGGTGTTGTTTTACAGGGTCAGTCATAGTAGTATGATAGGTGTTGTTTTACAGGGTCAGTCATAGTAGTATGATAGGTGTTGTCCAATTTGTAAGTCGCTCTGGATAAGAGCGTCTGCTAAATGACTTAAATGTAAATGTAAATGTTGTTTTACAGGGTCAGTCATAGTTGTATGATAGGTGTTGTTGTACAGGGTCAGTCATAGTAGTATGATAGGTGTTGTTGTACAGGGTCAGTCATGGTAGTATGATAGGTGTTGTTTAATAGGGTCAGTCATAGTAGTATGATAGGTGTTGTTTTACAGGGTCAGTCATGGTAGTGTGATAGGTGTGGTTTTACAGGGTCAGTCATAGTAGTATGATAGGTGTTGTTGTACAGGGTCAGTCATGGTAGTATGATAGGTGTTGTTTAACAGGGTCAGTCATAGTGGTATGATAGGTGTTGTTTAACAGGGTCAGTCATAGTGGTATGATAGGTGTTGTTTTACAGGGTCAGTCATAGTAGTGTGATAGGTGTTGTTTTACAGGGTCAGTCATGGTAGTATGATAGGTGTTGTTTTACAGGGTCAGTCATAGTAGTATGATAGGTGTTGTTTTACAGGGTCAGTCATAGTAGTATGATAGGTGTTGTTTTACAGGGTCAGTCATAGTAGTATGATAGGTGTTGTTTTACAGGGTCATAGTAGTGTGATAGATGTTGTTTTACAGGGTCAGTCATAGTAGTATGATAGGTGTTGTTTTACAGGGTCAGTCATAGTAGTGTGATAGGTGTTGTTTTACAGGGTCAGTCATAGTAGTGTGATAGGTGTTGTTTTACAGGGTCAGTCATAGTAGTGTGATAGGTGTTGTTTAACAGGGTCAGTCATAGTAGTATGATAGGTGTTGTTTTACAGGGTCAGTCATAGTAGTATGATAGGTGTTGTTTTACAGGGTCAGTCATAGTAGTGTGATAGGTGTTGTTTTACAGGGTCAGTCATAGTAGTATGATAGGTGTTGTTTAACAGGGTCAGTCATAGTAGTATGATAGGTGTTGTTTTACAGGGTTAGTCATAGTAGTAGTATGATAGATGTTGTTTTACAGGGTCAGTCATAGTAGTGTGATAGGTGTTGTTTTACAGGGTTAGTCATAGTAGTAGTGTGATAGGTGTTGTTGTACAGGGTCAGTCCCAGTAGTGTGATAGGTGTTGTTTTACAGGGTCAGTCATGGTAGTATGATAGGTGTTGTTTTACAGGGTCAGTCATAGTAGTATGATAGGTGTTGTTTTACAGGGTCAGTCATGGTAGTATGATAGGTGTTGTTTTACAGGGTTAGTCATAGTAGTAGTATGATAGGTGTTGTTTTACAGGGTCAGTCATAGTAGTATGATAGGTGTTGTTTTACTGGG